>NW_007578079.1:353454-364617 GCF_000690725.1 Stegastes partitus
TCTACATATCTATGACACCACCCTGCTCCTGCCCCGAGTTTCTCAGGTTAAAATGCTGAATGTGTTCAGTCATCTCTGTACATCTCCAGCAGGTACCAACACCAGCATGCATGTAGAGTTCTATGAGTTCTACATTCATCCACCTGATGAAGCGAAGCCCAAACACTCTCTCTTCCATTAGCTCTGCTTTCCGTTACACTGAGTCCAACAGGACAGATCTGGCTCTGGGAGCTGCTCAGTGCTCCAGTATGGTCACCATGTAGCTGCTAAGCTGGTGTGTGTGCCATGTGGTGAAAACGACATGATGATGACAGGGAGAGAGAAAACATGTAAAGCTGTGATGAAAGCACAGAACAATGTGGGACAATCATAGAAACACACTAAAAACTGACATGAGGAAGTGTGACTGTTGGACAGATGGGCCACGTGGTCACTGTCACACTCACCAGCAGTACATCCAGATCTCTGCAGCAGTTCAGCACTTTGCCTGTTTATGCTGTAAACATGCAACCGTCAGGCCTCCGACACCAGAGCGGTGGCTGCAGTTCCCTCTGTTCACCAGTAGGGGTCATTTTTACTCGATGAGTTTGTATTGGAAGGTAAACGAGTTTTGCCAGATGAGAGGAAAGCCACCGTGTCCCTTCTTCTCCTGCGTATATTTACCATCATTATCTTCACCATCCTCATCGTCAGCTCCATCGGTGCATATTGATTTCGTCGTAGCTCTCCAGGCATGTGCTGACCTTTCATAGGAGGTGCTCGTTCTTCAAGACTTCAAGAGGTGAGAATGATTGATGTCTAATCTTTGATATCCTCTGAAGATGTGTGTGTGTGTGTGTGTGTGTGTGTGTGTGTGTGGGTTGCTTAGGACCTCCTATCGTTAAGGAACCAAAGGTCCTCAGGGTATTAGAGCAGCCGATCAGGGAGGCAGCTCACACACACACCAACACGTTTGCGCACATCGTGGTGTCTCAGCGACCTCTTGGTGAGTTCAGTGGCAAGGCGTGGTGGGAGTAGTCGTTTGAACCTGCAGATCTTAAAGATCACACACACATACGCTGACAGCCACACACACAGACTGATGCTAAGAGAAGGCAACGGCGGGACCTTGTTCTCTGCTCCTGGGGTTCAGAGGTCGGCCCGATGGAGGCAAATGACGGGATACAAACAGAAAGTGTTGCAGAAGAGCTGGAGAGGAAATTAAACTAAATGAGCAGAACATGGTGACATGAAGCCAGCAGGTCGTTGTTCTGGCCAGTGATTGGCTCTCTACACACAGCATTACACTTTCTACTAATCCTAACCCTTGCTCTGGTAGTTTTTAGTCAGTCTGAAAGAGATTCACATTATTTGTTTTTACTTGTAAAAGATGGATTATCTGGGATGAAAAGCCTTTGACCGTATCTAACACCACGTTCTCTCCTCAGACAAGGAACACCAGCAGCATGGTTCCTGGTCTCAGTGAAGGAGAAAGAAAACCGAACACTGAACTGTTTTCTCAAACACAAAATCAAACTGCCGGACTCAACATTCAGCTCATGAGGAGACCGAGCTCGGCTCCAGACCTCTGAGTGGCAGTGATTTAAATACAACATCTTCCTGTGAAAGATTCAGACAAAAAGGCCAGAAGCTCAACACGGCCCACGGTGAGAAGCTCCAGAACTAAGGCCAAGAATGAAGCATGAATAATGAGGAGGAAGAGCAACTGTAGAAACCTCTAAAGCTGGTGTAGGCGCAAATCTGGAGAATAAAAGGCAGAATGATCATTTAAAAACCAGAACAGCCCTCCTCCTGCAGCTCCACAGGATAAACACACATAAACATGAGCAGTCAGTCAGAGCTTTCAGTTAGCAGGAGGCTAACCTGTTAGCAACATTCAAAACACCTGTTCATCCACCTGTTCATCACCAGCTTGCATTTAAACCTACAAGCCCGCTGCTGCAGCACATTTAGAGACCACAAAGCAAGATGCTACCTGTCCAGGAGAACAGCAAGGTGTAGCCGCTAGTGGACATAATTCACTCATATACACACGAGTGTTATTCCATTTAGCAGTTAGTTTCTCTTTTAGTCTCTTTCACGTTGCTTTGCGGCGTCTGCAGGTGTGGCCAGTGCTGGAACAGCAGCTTTTTCTGCAGGACTTTCTGCCACTGAACAGGCTTTCAGTCTAAAGGGACGTCTGCAGAGCAGCCAATAGGAACGTGTGATTCGTCAGTCTCCAATCACGGGCTGGATGCTATAAAGCCTGGAAACAGAGTCCAGAGGAGGTCACATTTCCAGTCAGACCACTCGGCCTGAATAGAACATGCTTCTACCCCGGCTCGAACGTATCACCACAAAACAGTGACATGAGTGTGACAGGACTGAACGCTGCACGAGGACAGAAGAGACGGAAACGCAGCGAACGTATCAGCGAGGACAAGAGAAAGAAGGAAGAGAAGAAGAAAAAGCAGGAGGGAGCTACAGTAGGAGGAGATGAAGGAGAAGAGAGGAGTCTTTAATGTTGGTGGGTCTTGTAAGGTCAGATGGGGGCTGGGGAGGGGGGGAAAGGTTACAGCAAAGGTTACCATGATTTATTTAATCACTGATCCATCACACACACACATGCACACACACACACGCGCACACACACACACACACACACACGCACACACATACGCACACACACACACGCACACACGCACACACACACACACACACACACACTTATCTCCGCCTGCCTTTTCCTCCACACGTGTTACAGCTTCATCTGCTGCCAGACAGAACAGAGATGTGATTCCGTCTCCACAGCGTCTCATACAAAAGCACAGAAGATAGATTCTACCTACAATAACAGAAAAACAGGCCGATGAGGAGCTCTGCCTGCTGCTCTGATCATCAACATGCTGCAGTGACACACAGTCCTCTGGTCCACCAGCTCAATCCAAAGTGTGCCACAATAAGCTGAGCACACATTCATGGTTCCTGAGGATGGCGCCCCTCACTGGATGGTGGTTTTATCGTAATGATCTGTTGTGTGTTTGTTCACACACAAGACGAGACAAAAAGACAAACCGACTGCAACAAAGAGCGATCAGCTCAAGCCGATGACAGAATGCACCTCTCTACCTCAGTGGTCCTCAAGGCCCAATCCGAACCCAGCTGTGGTTCGGTGTCTTGCCCATGGACACTTGGAGGGACCGAACCACCAGCCTTGTGATGAGAGGACACTGAGCCACAGCCGCCTAAGAAGGGAACTCTGAAAAACCCAGAACACTGAACACAAGTCTTCCTCGTGCCAGAAGACTTAATCCAGTGTTCTGATGGGAAGGCCAACCTGCTCTCATACTGCTGGCGTCTGACAGCTACACACACGGTGTCCTTTGGCGTCGCTGCCACCGCATCAATATTCAGCACCGATGAACCAATCAGATGTTAATAATGGTGCCATATCAGACTGGAAGGTGGAGAAGCTACAGAACTATAAACCAGAGCACTGAGGGTTGAGCCCATCACCTCTTCATTCCACGTAGTCGTGCTTTGTTTTGTGACTAAATCTGGTTGAGCTCCTGTGAAAAAGCAAGGCAGCAGAACGACCTGGTTCAGGTTCAGAAAAGCTCATGGTGAGGGTTCTACCCACTAAACCTCAGTACCAGCGAGCCACTTCAAAAAGGTACGTCTCAGTGCCAACATTATACCATTTATGATGACAGGAATCTGCAAAAAATAAAATAACATCTCCAATGATTCTTCAGTGAACTGTGACTGTTTCATCCAGAAAAATGGTCACAGATGGGTTCAGAGACTCCAGTGCAGACAAAAGACTGAGCGTAAAAAAATACTGATTTCATTCTACATACTGGAATTTGGTACAGGAAACGGAAACGGAGGTCAACCAGGACTGGTGGGTCAGAGCTCCCTCAGGAGACAACCATAGGTCGGTCGGGAAGAACCAAACAAGTACAAAAATTAGACTCTACAGATCTTAAATAGACATACCAGGTGTGTCAGAGATGTTCCAGGACTGGTGTCACAGAAGACAGATTTCAAACCCAAACCACCAGTGTTCCTCCTCCCAGTAACCCTCCTGGAGTCAACCACCCTCCTCCAGCCTTCTCTTCACTCCTGGAAGGATTCTCCAGGATCCTCTCAGCTCCGTCCTCACAGCCATCTTGATGTCGTCCACGTCTTCATAACGGGTCTCCTTGATGAGCCCTTGAGCTTGGGGAGGAGGAACCAACCCCATGGAGCCAGGTGGAGTGAGGAGGGAGGAGAAGTTCTTCTCAGCAGGAGCTGTGAGCAGGTTGTCATGGTGACGCAGCCTCCACTGGTCCTGACACAACTCTGCCTCTTCTGGACGAAGCAAACGCTGCAGGACCTCTGTAGACGAGCTGGTTGATGGTCTGAAGGGAAGAACTCCTAGTTTGGGTTTGAGACACATCTTCAGTGACACCAGTCCTGGAACTTTTCTGACTCACCTCGTGTTTAATATGACAGGTAGGCAAACCACTGACCCGGACTTGGGACACCCAAGTGGAGAAAGGAACAGAGAAAGCACAGGACACTTCAGGGCTACACAGTCATACTAAATGTGGCCCTCACCAGTGTGGCAAGGCCAGAAACACACACACTATGGAGGGGTGAATGGCTACACTAGAGACGACCCAGCAGGAGGTTGGAGCCTGAGCTGACGGCCAAGGCGGGGCGACGGAGAGGGAAGGTGATGGAGAAGGTGTGCAGAAACTGGGTACAGGATGTTTCCAGAGAGGATACCAGAGAGGACCAGATCAAAGGTGGACTGGAGACCCGGGATGATGGCGCCACGGACCGGGTCCAAACCGAGGTGAGAGGAAAAGGCAGGCGGGTAACATTTGGTCATTTACAGCCCGGCGTCGTGTCGGGGTTTGAGCGTCTATTGCAGACGGTGATGAGTTGCATCTGGACCACTCCTCGCCACAGGTGTGTTCGCTCAGATGACTATCCAGCTGGCTGCACCTGCCCGTTGTCATGCCAACGCCTTGCTCACGCCCACCTGGGGAAATGGAAAGAAGGAATGGAAGGGGAAAGGAAAAGGCTGGCAGGACAGGAAGAACCACGTCTGAGCTCGGAATCAGAACATTTCACCAAAATCTCTTCATTTGACGTTTCTCTTTTTAAAACAAACAATAACCAGATTCTAAAAAAGTAGAACAAAACAAAAAAATTCTGAACTCATTGTGCAACCAGGCTACAAAGAAATAGTCTTGACAAAGGTTCAGGTTGTGTTTGCACAGAGCAGAAAGTATGGACACACAATGAAACACCCAGAGCCTCCGTTTGTCCTCCAGCATCTGGAACACCTGCATTCTTTATAAAACCAACAATTACATGATTAGCGTTTTTATTGTTATACTGCACAGAATGCATTTTGGAATTCACTCTGAGAGCAAACTGTACATGTGACTTGCTCTGACCGTTGTAGCACTTCTATCATTTTGGTATTAGAGCATTCATGGATCTAGACTGTTATATTATAATTATTATTATTGTGATCACACACACCTTCTTACATTTAATTAAAGTTGGAAGTTTAGAGTTAAAACAAAAGAAGAGCTGGAGGAAAGCCGTTAAGCAGCTTCTGCTGCTTGTTGTTTTGGGGGGACTTCCTGTCAGAGGACCTGGACTCTGACGTATTATTTTAGCGCTCTGCTGAGGAGCGTGTTGTTGCCTCTGCAGTGAGCTGTCGCTGCTTCTGTTGCCCTAAACGGACATATTGAGGACATTGGGTGAATTCCATCAGAACCACGTTTTCCAACATGTCTGCTTCATGGTCAGCATTGAGACCAGTTCTGTGTTTCTGTCGTCGCCTCGTTGTCTCGTTAGCTTCTCTGCTGAACTACAACTTAGTTGGACAAACGCTGAAACTACGACTGCTAGCACCACTGCATTCTGTCAGCTTTCCAAGGCAGTGTTGGTGCTATTCCCAGGTGGACTTCTAACCCAACCTGATAGTGACATGAGCGGCGGGTTTCCTGGAACGTGTAGAGAGGCTGAAGACTAAAGAGAATAGCAGAGTGCTGCATGCAAAAGAACACTCATGAAATATGGACGACTTTGGAGTAGTCAGTGTAATTAATGTTAGCGTTGAAACAAAACGTCCAGCGCTGCTGTCATATCACTTGTTTAGCACACACACACACACACACACACACACACACACACACACACACACACACCTTTGCCGCCAAAGACAGAGGGTCGGTGGATGGATGGAAGGCATGACGGCAGGATGAAAGTGAAGCAGGGCTTTTTTTCTGCCTTTTGTGGCGCAGAATGCCCCGAGGCAGGATTTAACAGAGGGAAGAGATAGACAGAGGAAATGAAGGATAAAAAAAAGGAGGTGTCTCAGTGACAATGCCAACCCCCAGCATCACCTCCCCTCTCTCATCCCTCCACGTCTCCCCCTCGCCGCCTCGTTCTCAGCTGCCTTGCTGGAGGCCTGACGAGCCCTTTGCAGGGTGCGACCTTGGTGGTCACTGAGCTGGTGTGAACATGCAAGAAACAGGCCATATGGGTGAGGCAGAGCGAGAAATGGATGGAGAGATTCAAGGAGAGAGCCATCTAATCCTTGATGTGTCTCTGTGTCTTCTCTCCCCCTCCTCTCTCTCACCGTCTGGGCTGCATATGTGCTCCTTCACCCCGATCTCTTGGCCGGGGCCGGGGCCAGTGCCCCGCCACCTTACCCAGGGCAAGGGCTGCATATGTTGGGAAGGTGGGTAGTGCAGAGGGGGGGAGAAGGGCTGGGTGGGCAGCAGATGGCTGAGCCCTGAGGCCTCCGCTGGTGTGGCCGGTGGTGAGTGTGTGTGCGGTGGAGGCTGGGAGGTGGGAGGAGTGTTGGTCCATCCGTCCGTCTGTGTGTGTTTGCAGGTTTTCTGCTTGGAAGGATGGATGGAGGCGCAGCAGTGCAGAAGAACTTCTTCTGGTCACGGTGAGCAGAGAGAAGAGAAACGAGGACACAGATCTACCAGAGAGAGCAGCTACCTGCCTGCACCTCCAACCTGAACATCACCAGCATCACTACCAGCAGCAGGTTCAGACTCATCACCTCTCCTACTGGTCCAGTGTTGGTGCAGGTCATTTCCACTGTATTTACCAGTTCATATCACTGGTTTCTCTGGTTTTTCTCTTTAAGGCTCTTTAAGACTACATTTGATATATTCATGTGCAAATGTGGCCCGACTTTCAAATGAAGATAAAAGTGAATAAAAAAAGGACAAATCCTGAACAGTGTCAGACTGGGAAAAAGAAGACAAACAAACAAACAAACAAACAAACAAACAAACAAACAAACAAACAAACAAACAAACATGTCCTCCACCTCCCTACAGCCTGCTGTCAGCACCAACGTCCTGTCACTCCTGACCCTGTTCTGATCCAGGCGGGTTTCTCCGGACCAGATCCTTCGTTGTGTCGTACCTGCTCTCAGACGTACGCCGCTTCAAAGCATCTAAATGAAACCGTAGAAATTATGAAGACAAACAACGACAAAGTTCAAACATCAAGCCAGGAATCCTTTGTGCCTGTTGAACTGCAGGTCCTGTCACCACCAACATTCAGATAAAACTTCATTAATCCTGAAGTAAACTCCACATACAACCAGAATCTAAAGTGAAAAACCTTAAAAGCCTTCGATGAAGATCAAGTTTAACCTTGTTAGCGTGTTTGGATGTTTCTATCCTATGACCAGATCAGTGAGCGACACCACGGCTGAGCAGCTCAAAGTGCACCGATGACGGCAGGAGGTCAGGATTTCCTGGTGATAAACCTGAACAGCCTGTCAGCTGTAGAAGTGTTCCTCTGTGGAACTCGTGTCTGTCCCCAACATGTAGGGAAGGAGCTTCTGAAGACGACTGGAGCAGCTTACTGGATGCCAGCAGAGGCACCTCCTGGTCGACTGGTTCCTGCTTGTGACAACACGTGATGTCTGAGGACTACTGTTACAGAAGGAGGAGTCAACCTGTGGCTTCTGTTTCACTTCTAAAACGTAACGCGTTTATTCTTCAGGTGCAGACTGAACAAATCACTGAAAACTACGATGAAGAGTTTTCAAATACCTAGAATACTTTCAACAGCTCTGACTGAACAATGGCAGAACGAAGCAGCACACGGAGCTGGTTTCATGACAACTGTCAGCATGTCGCTGACGTTCTGGACAGAACTCGACTGGTCGCCCATGACGACTCTGTACGGAGGAGTCACTACAGTCACCTCCACCTTCCTACATAATCAGTTCAACAGTCTTTCATCTTTCTGTCCCTGACTTTCTTATGCATCTGTTGAACATGTGTTCCTTCATGCAGGCGTGTGCTGTCCGTCATGCGTGTGCATGTGGTATCTGGCCTCTGGCTCCCAGTCTCCTCTTTAACGTCTGAGGAGCGACAGGAAACATCCTCGCTCACCTTCCTCACTCTGGGAAGGAGACGGGGGAGAAAGAGGCATCAGTTTGTCCTTTGTCTCCTCCACATCACCTTCTTCTGCTCCATTACAGATGAGCGTCCCGAAGACGCTCGGAGGTACGACACAGCTGCCACGCTCTGAATCACACACACCTTGCAGGTATGGGCCACTTGCCATGCTCCAGATAACAGGCTGCTGCTGCTGCTGCTGCTGCTGAGGGTGAAGCTTGTTAGCAGCCACAGCTGACACGCCAGACACTCACGGCTGGAAAAGCCAGGAGCTGAATGGACGCTGCCATGACTCCATCCTCCCTCCTTGGCTTGTTTCTCAGAGTCTTTTTTCCCACTTTTCTGGCATCTGATCCCCGTGTCTTAACACTCTGGTGCATACCTCACATTTATCCTGTCTCCGACTCTGGTGTGTCTCTCAGACAGATGGGTCGTCCTCCTGCTCCTGATGTTTCTATTAAAAACACATTAGCAGCCATAAAAAGCTGCACCGGCTCGTCCAGCAGCCCATTCACAAGCATTTAGCTCACATCTGTCTGCAGGAGCTCATTGTCCTGCTCTGAACTCTTATTATCCTAATGCACGCGCACACACACACACACACACACACACACACACACACAGAAGGTCATCCCCTCTGGGAATGTGTGTTTGAAGTCACAAGCTGCTGGAGGCTGATTCTCTGTCAGGTGTGTTTGTCTGGACCTTCACACACCTGCATGTGTGTGCAGGTTTTTCTACGTGTTCATTGTACGATATATTGTCTAATTATTCTCTGGTCATGCATCAGTCACACATACGTGTCCAGGCTGCAGCGAGCTCCTGCCTCCTGGTAACAGATCCTGGTGGCCCTGGGCAGACCTCTGTGGAGCAGGGGGGCAGATTGGTCTCTTTGACCCCACACTGCTGCCCTCACCCTGGGACTGGGGAGCCTAAAGGGGTGGGAGGCCCTGTGGGGGTCTGGGTCACCATCAGCATGCTTCACACTCAACAGAACCACAGAGTGAAGGCATGTAGGCTCACATCACACAGCCTGCACGGCTACAGGCGCTGCTGGGAGGCTGTGCTGCTCTAAGCAGGTACTGGAAAAAGAACATGTATGTTCCAGGACTTGGTCGGGCATCTACACAGCCTGGGTCGGACCTGGTGCCAATCTGCCATCTATCCAAAATACATAAATGAAAAGTTTTCAAACGTCCTGAGTTCTAGTTCACACTGTGCACATACATGAGGTTCTGCTAGACGTCCTGTGTGGTGCTGCCCAGGTCCATGCCGGTACTGGTTGGTCCACAGTGAAGCCCTGCTGGAGGTGAACAGAGCAGAAGGCTTTCACTGAGCTGACCCATTGGGCTGTGGACGCCTTACAGGACGTGTTCTAGAGGTGTTCAGATGGTTCCACCAGCTTTGTGCTGGTTCAGGACCGGCAGCTGTAACTGGCTGAACACAAACAGAACTCTGTTCTGGAGGTTTCCTGACAGCTTTCTGACAAGTTCAGAGAATTATCTTTCCTACAAAACATGAAACGTTGGTACAACACTCGTGGAAGAAGAGAAGACCACGAGGCCACACTGGAAGGCTTCTAAAGCTCTGCAGCTCTGACTCAAGCTTTTGGCAACAAACCAGCATTTTGTGTTTGTGAGCCTGTCATGGTTCTGGAGAGCAGCTGACCTCCAAGCCAAGAATAGCTGAATGCATTCTTCCCTTTTCTCCTTCTACCTCCAAGTAGGTGAATGTCAGAGCGAGAGGAGCGCTTCAGGTGAACAGGCTCTCAGAGGAGACCTCTGGGTTCACAGTCAGGAGGACAAAGAGGGAAGGAGCAGCAGAGGGACGACCACAGCATCCGGAGAGGACGGCAGAGCAACACAGACAACGGAGGAGGAGGAGACGGGAACAGGAGCCTTCTGATCAGCCGGTTAGGATGCTAACAGTCAGGTCCGGTGAGTTCTGATCCAGTCAGATTCAGTGGGTATCTCCTCAAAGTTAACGGCTGGATCTGTTCAGAAAAAAGAACCTGGTGTTGGTACACAGACCCGGCCTTCAACATGCAGAGTGAAGAGAAGCGCCGTTACAACCACCTGAAGGAAAAGAATCTGATCCATCTAAAAAAGTTCTGACTGTCTGAACCTCTGCTCCAAATATCTGCATTCTGTCCAGTTTGACTGAATCTGAGTGGAACCTGCAGTCAGAAGTGTCGCCGATGTTTAGTCTGCAGACCACAGAGACGATCCAAGACTTCAAGGTCATCTGAGCAGTTCTACCGGGCCAGTAGAGCTCCGGGGCTCTGGTTCTATGAGAGGCCTCTGGTTCTGTCAGAGGCCTCTGGTTCTGGTTCTACGAGAGGCCTCTGGTTCTACGAGAGGCTTCTGGTTCTGGTTCTGTGAGAGGCCTCTGGTTCTGGTTCTGTGAGAGGCCTCTGGTTCTGGTTCTGTGTGAGGCCTCTGGTTCTGGTTCTGTGCGAGGCCTCTGGTTCTGTGAGGCCTCTGGTTCTGTGCGAGGCCTCTGGTTCTGGTTCTGTGCGAGGCCTCTGGTTCTGGCTCTGTGCGAGGCCTCTGGTTCTGGTTCTGATTCTGTGAGAGGCCTCTGGTTCTGGTTCTGGTTCTGTACGAGGCCTCTGGTTCTGGTTCTGTGCGAGGCCTCTGGTTCTGGTTCTGGTTCTGTACGAGGCCTCTGATTCTGGTTCTGTGAGGCCTCTGGTTCTGGTTCTGGTTCTGGTTCTGTGAGGCCTCTGGTTCTGGTTCTG
>NW_007578079.1:364798-366340 GCF_000690725.1 Stegastes partitus
ACAGCCGTGCACTCAGACGCTCACATGGATTGTAAACGAAGCAGAAACAGTTTGATGAGCAGCAGCTCAGACTGAAGCTGCTTCACTGAGTTCAGCTCCACCTGCAGAACCACTGAGCTGCAGATGCTGGAAGTCCGACTCTGAGCTCGGAGCAGCAGCAGAGAGGAACATCAGCGCCTCTGAAGAAGTCCAGATCAGAACCGGCTGCTTCTGTGCTGAGATGAAATGAAGACTTTCATTCTGGAGAACAGAAACTTCTTCCAGTTCAATGAAAGGTACGAATATTTCACCAGAAACAAAACATCTAGTCGTTCTTCAGGGTGACTGTTTGGACCGTGCTCGGTGCCGTCTGCCCACAGCGGGCGGCCCGGCGTCTTCGCTCGGCCTCAGACCGGCGCCTGCTCTCCACAGGTGAAGCGACAGATCCTGTTTGAGGTCCCTCTGGCTTTCTCTCTGAAACTTTGCTTCCCTCCTTGGCTCTCAGCCGGCTGCTCTCCGTCTCCCACGGCGGCGGCGGACAGCAGCAGCCTGGGAAGTGCTTCGCTGTGGGAAGGAGCCTTGGCTTTAAGTGGCTCTAAGTGGCGCTCGCTGTTTGTCTCTTTAGTTGTTTATTTTCTCCTTGGCTCGCCCCGGGCAGGGAGGAGAGAGGGACACTTAGCGAGGGGGAAACCACAGCGAGTCCAGGCAGGGAGGGTTCACAGCGCTGAGTAGCCTGCAGAGCCAACATGTGAGGGAGGCACACAGGCAAAGTGCAAGTGTGCACAAGTTTATTATTGCAGAGTGTGTGTGTGTGATGTGATCATTAGACATGTTCTAAAGATGTCAGGTGACCGGTGTGTGTGTTCCTGTGTCGCTGTAATGACGGTGTGTGTGTATCGACAAGCCAAAAGGTCCAGGTATGACCTTCTAAGATGACATTATTTGCCATTGATCTGCCTCTGTTTCATATTTTGTCTCACTGGGACTACTGGACCAACAATCGGCCTCCATTGTTCTGGTTTTAAAGACAAACAGCCGCGCTGCATTCCCTCATGGAAAAGCTAAAACAATTGTGTTTCTGCTCAATGCATCAAATCAGACGCCACAGTTTGGACCCAAACCAAAGGAACCGTGTTTCAGTCCAAACCGGCTCAGAGCAAAGGAAACCAACCGTGGACTTTATGGGGTTAGGGTTCCATCTGAAGCAGTTCTAGCAGAAAGTCCAGCATCACTGAAGCTCACAGTGAGAACTGGACCATAAACACCAGAAGTCCTGAATATTATTCTGCAGAACCTGTGCTCTGGGACAAGACGTCTGTACGTCACATTCTGACGGATCCATCTATCAGGGGTAGATGATTATAGTTTCCTCTGTGGAGAGGCCCGGCCTGTAAGTGTGGACAGGAACCAGCGCTCAGAGGTCCAATCGGGTTGTGATAACAGCTCACTGCTTCAGTACTCTTCAGACACCGTCCACACCTGAAGGAAGCAGCTCCCTCTGTCCAGCTTACTGCTCACACAGAACCACAGAACCACAGAACCACAGCAGTGACAGACAGTCAG
>NW_007578079.1:367531-370285 GCF_000690725.1 Stegastes partitus
AGATGTTTTCATGTTTCACTGTTTGTAAAACAGTTTATTTCTTTAAAGGTCTGCATCTGAAAAGCAGCCATCAGGTCTAAAAGGGAAGTTGTTTTAAAAAACCTGCAAGAAAATGAAAGTACTCATCAGAAAAGACCATAAAACAGAAGAAAGTGTTTGATTTCCAACTTTCTGATGGTCCTTGAACTCATCAGCTGTGACACAAATCCACCAAATAAAAGCCTAAAGTCAGCGTATTCCATCAGGATCACTACACGTCTCATTTAGAAACTGAGAGTAAGAACCAGAACCGAAATTCTGCTTTCCTCAGCACGACTGAGCAGCTCCATCTGACCCAGCTGTGACTCACCGGACCTCTGAGTTCTGGTTTGGACTGCAGGCAGCAGAGAGGAGGCGAATCAGAAACTAATCAGAGGGAGAAATAAAGTCCAGTCTGTCAATGAAACAGGGGCAGCACGTCTGAACCTGAGCCTCCAGAGGGACGAGCCGCCAGGCTGCAGGACGGGAAAGCTCTCTGTGGAGCTGCTGCTCAGGATGAAGGACTGCAGCTGGAAGGAGCACATCAAGTGTGAGGGTGTGTGTCGGCTCGCTGTTGTTTTCCCAACATCAGCAACACCTGAAGGCCTTCACAGAAACACACACGTTGGTTCCAGTTCCAGTAAAATCACTGATCAAAGCGACGACACTTCCTCCTGCTGCATGACATGTGATTGTGTTGCAGTGCCCATGAGTCTCCACAGAGGAGCAGGACTTCATGTTCCTGTGAAGAAAGATGTGACAGGAACCAGAAACGTTTTGGGTTCAAGCCGGGTCTGGACCTGTCCGTGGTGCTGATCCTCCTCCTGAAGCAGCCTAGTGAGCCGTCACTCATCCTGGTGGCTCATCCTCCGACCCCAGGATGCTCCTCTGTGGAGGTGTCAGCAGCACCAGCACATTCTCTAACATGTTCAGTCTAACCCACGGATGTCTGATAAAAGACTCCAGATGTGATACGAGAGCTGTGGATGGCCAATAAACGAGATAAGAAAAGTTAGAGGAAAGCCACTGGGGTTGTTAACGACAACGTGTGGGTCTGACAAACAAAACTTCCATCCAGAACATCCACTTAACTCCATGAAAGCGTCTGAATGAGGCGGACTGGCTGCACAGGCTCAGGCCTCCACGAGCTGCAGCACAGCAGCTTCCCGCCGGCTGCCGCCAGTGTGCTGCTCAAACATTACGGCAAATCGGGGTTTAATGTTTCTAAGTGGTGTGCAAGCATGAGCTGTGAATTCATGCGAAATGCCAGAGAGCATGTGTTTACAAATGTGTGTGTGTGTGTTTCCAAGGACCTCGGCGAGTGCATCTTAGTGTGTAATGCGTGCAAGGCCGGCAGATGCACGGAGGGAAAATAGCGCTCTCTTAAATACTCAGCTCACCTCACACATATCAGCACACACTCACCTCACAAATGAACACTTCCGCATCATAATGACGATTACCTGCATGGCCTCACACCGCACTCATCAAGCACACACACACACACACACACTCTGCTCATCTGTCCTTGTTCCATCCTCCCCCCGTCATCCTTCTTGTTCCCACATCCTTGTTTTCTGTCACACACACACACACACACACACACACACACACACACACACACACACACACACACACCCCTCCAGTGTCCTCGCTGTCTCAACTTGAGCAGCAAATGAACACAATTAGCCACGGCTCCACAAACACACACTGGGGTATTGTTCTGCACACACTCACTCAGACCTTAATCTGCTGCTCCGGAGGGACCCTGTGTGTGTGTGTGTGTGTGTGTGTGTGAAGGCAGTCAAGGGGAAGCGTTGCAGAGCCCAGCTGACAGAAGGGGCTTCCAGGCCTTTTTCCCTCAGAGGTTTCCACGACGATGATCAACTCCTCGCGCCTTAGTCCTTGCTGTGCTTGCCTCAATGCACACACACACACACAGACACACACACACACACACAGACACACACACACACTTTGAGCATGCATTTCAAACACACACACACGCAGCCTTCGGTCAGAGCCAGATGTTACGGGGTGAACAAAGGCATTGAGTCACAAGTTACTGTTCTCAACAGCAGGTTGAGCCTCAGGTCATTATTAGCACACACACACACACACACACACACACACACACACAGAGCGCTGGACCGACTCACTACACTGCACATCCACTGAATGCCGTTTCTTCCCCTTGAGCTAGTGTGTGTGCCGCCTGGCTAATTAGACAGCAGGTATCTGCCTGACAAGATTTCTTGCAAGAACACCTACACAAGTGTGTGCTAATGAGTGCACTTGAAGATGCCTCGCAGCAGCTCCGCTCTCTGGCTGCAGGCCAGACGCCACACCAGCAGCCTGTGGCATCGACGCTAAACACCGAAACCCCACATTCATGCTGGTGTCAGTCTAACATCCACCATAGCTTCTGACAGAGGAACACAGGAGAGGATAACTCAGTCAAACTGTTCACAGGAAGCTCTTTCATTCTTGACCTTGGAAACAGCACAAACCAATCTTCAGCATCAGGAGCGCTGACTTTGTGCTGTCAGCCTTTCATTGGTGCATCGAGTTGCTCATCTGCCCCTGGCTGGTTAGTTGCTGTCATGTGACCACAGGATGGGATGTCCTGGTCTCTGTCACAAAGACAGGTAACCAGACGTACTGAAAATGTCCAGATGTAACAATGAAATAAAAAAGCTACATCCATCCATCATCTCTACACCGCTTAATCCTCAC
>NW_007578079.1:371135-380838 GCF_000690725.1 Stegastes partitus
AGCGCCTCCTTCAACAACGAAATAACCGATCAGAGAGTTTCAGTGTATTGAAGCGTACGCTGGAGGGAAACGGGGCCACAACAGAAAAGCACAGACTAAATGAAAACACAGACGACGTTGATTTGGGCTGCGAGAGTCCAAAGCGCACCAGGAGAACCAGACACGGCAGGAGCTGCGGGTCAGCAGCAGCAGAACTGTGCAGTCGATGGTATCATGAGTGTGATGGTGTGTTCTGTAACTTTCAGACCTCTTTGTCTCGCTGCCATGAGGGGAAGTGACAGAGAGTTGTGGTTTGTCTGCCAGTTTGACTCTGCTGTGTTTACCGTGACCTTCCCTTCGGTGTGAGCTGCTGTTTGAGTGCCTCCGTCGCCATGACAACTGGACAGTTTTTAGTGGCCACTCCAGCTTCTTTCTGCATGTCATTAGCGTTTTCAGATGTTAAGGCCATCACACACAGGCAGCACTTTAGAGCAAAGTGATGATTTTGGCAGTTATTTTGACAGTGTTTTATGACTTTTTAGAATTACGTGTGCTCTGTATCTCCTGATGTGTTCCCGCCGCTGTCCTTTACTGCCACAAACAGCTGCACATTTACTGCTGCTTTAAATACCGGTGCGCTCACTGATCTGACTGAAACTGGCACATATTATCCATAGAGTGCAGCGTGCTGGACAACACCGTCACGTTCAGGCTGCAGACACCAGTCCTGCATGAAGCCACGCAAGCTGCATGTTTTGTCCTGTTGTCTTTAAAAAACAACAACAAAAACAACAACACTGATTCTGCTGAACTGGAAAATCTGCAAGTAGACAGTGTGTAGATGTTAAAGACTGGAGAAACCATCACATCAGCGCGCACACACACACACACACACACACACACACTCTTCTCTCTTTGCTGCATGTGCTGGAAAAACAATGACCACCGAGTGGACCTATGTGACGAATTTCAATTCACATGAAAAGCTTTTGGTTTTTCTGTCCTGAGGTCATCCGTCGCTCTCCTGTGAGTGACGCCGAGTCGGGCTGAACCCTGTGAAGCTCTGCGGTGGCATTTGGAGTGGACACATGAACTCCGGTACACAGACACACAATCACACACTCTGTCATTACCGTCGCTGCGTCGAGCCAGAACTCGGTCTCAAAGTGCACCAGATGTGTTCGCTTGTGCAATTATTCCAGCAAAGACACTGGCTCAGATGTATTTGTGTTTCTGTGGCTGTGTGTGTGCATACGGTCTTGTTGGAGCTGTAAATGTCTTCCGTTTGAGCTGCTGGCTGACCTTCTCGCTCACACTTTTCATGTTTAGCCTTTCCCAGAGTTCTCACCTTCCCTGCCAAGTCAGCTGCAGTCTCCTCCTCCCTCTTTCAGTCGCATGTTTTACATTATTTCAGTCTTTCTGCATCTTCCTGTGTTTTCCAGGCTGCTATGTTGTATTTGTGGGCGTCTGCTGTTCTTTTCAGCATTCTAGTTTTCAGACTCATTCATTCACGCAGGAAGACATCAGCCAATAAAAATGAAAGAGGACGGCAAAAAATAAAAATGATTAAAGTTATTTCCAAAAGATTTCTGCCATAATCTTCTTGGGATGAATACAACAGTTCAACTCTCAGTGTCAGACGTATTGAACTCCACAACGAAATGATGCAATAAAAACTTCCTCACATGCACACAGTCCAGGATTTACACATCAATACACACACACACACCGCTACACACACACCGCTACAGGAGAACCTTTGGCTAGCGTGTCCGTTAGTCCTGTCACCTCCGTTCCCTTTACTTCACGTGACAGCGCTGCCAGCTTTGTTTTGGTAAATTGCTGCACTCATTTGCATATGTCTGTTCTGTGCTTACAAGTTCACATTGTTTTTAATCGGAAAAATATGCTAATGCCTTTGTTTGAGGGGAACATGGATGTGACTGTGCTTAGCTCCGGAGTGTGTGTGTGTGTGTGTGTGTGTGTGTGTGTGTGTGGCCTTGTAATAACAGCGCTAGGTGAGGGTGACAGAGGTGAGAGCATGTGTTGAATTAATCCTCACTGCCACTGTTGGGTCGGCCTGCATTGGTCCACGCGCTGCGGCGCCTCCACTGCTCGTTCTCTCCAACACGTCCACGCTGGACTCGTGGTTCTGGTCGGCTGAGAGCAGCATCAGATTTAGTGATGAACTAGGCAGCGCTCCCAGAGTGGCCGAGGTGCAGCAGCAGCACCGTGAGCTCCGAGCGGGAGATGACAACCGTTCACTGCCACTGGTGTTAGGAAGAGTGAGGGCCATATGACACCAGTAAGACTCTACTGGATCTGTGTGTCCACTGGTGGCAACAGCAGCCTTTATCAGAACACACTGATGTGGAGGCTCAGTCAACTGGTACATTAGCAGCCTGCTGTTCCTGCCACACACGTCAGGTGACCTTCTCTCTAGCTTTGTGTTTCTCTTGGCCTCAGGAAGCCTCTGAGATGCCACCTACACACAGAAAAAGGCAGGGTTTGTAAAAGCTAAGGAGCAGGGCTGCTTCCTTCAGGTGGATTCTAACCCATGCACTAAAGAACCACTAAACAGCAGGGGCACCATCACTGCATCCTGGGCTGAGCACCGTCCAGTACCACTGTGATTGGCTGAAAGAAAACGAACCAGAGCGTTTCTGGCCCCTGCAGCAGACTGCTAACGAGGTTCAGACCACCTCCAGACGGTGTGAGAACTACGATCATATTGTCCCTGAAACATTGTCCCGGTGCTTTGGTGTGAACTCGTGTCACATCTCCAAGCTTCAGTGAATTCTCCTCACACCCCGTCCTCTTCTACACTGTAGTTAACAACATAGAAAACATCCTTCAATCTAAATGCACACAGATCCACCTGAGCTACAGAGCAATGTGCGCTTCAGCTGATCTAACAGCCTGCATTCCTTTCTCTCAGAAGTCCTGACATGATGGATGTGATGAAGCTCAGGATGAGTTGGAGCTCCCGTCCTCCAGCCGGTCCATGTGTTCACTCTGTTCTCTGCAAAGTGTCTCCTTTCTCCTCTTCTGTGCTCCTGCTCCAATTAAATGCGTCGGCGTTTTATCCTATGATTAGTATCTTGGTTGTTCGCTGGGCAGCCTCATTATCTATGCGCCCTGTTAGTAAAAGCCTTAACGATGCCTAACGAGACGTCTAATCAGACTGGTTTTAGCCACAAAGGGCTAATTGCAGCTGTTGCTTCTGTCCTCCGTCGAGGCTGAAAAGAGGCAACGGGAAAACCTGTTTGGATTGTTGGGCTATTTTACACACACACACACACACACACACACACACACACACACACACACGATGAACCTGCAGATGTGCTCGACGCTATCGGATGTTTCTCAGCGACGTGTGTGCGCTCACAGAGGGAACGTCTCCGGCATCACAGGACGGAGGACAGACCTCAGGCCGCCGCACTCACACACTCACACACACACACACACACACACCTAGATCTGCTGCAGCCCACACACACACACACACACACTCTCACACACACACACACAACTGTCTGCATGTGTGTGTGTGTGAGAGTGTGCACATGTTCGCATCTCTTTGTTGACGTTGTCTGTGATGGTGTGCCAGCCTGACACCCATCTGTCTCTATGACCCACTCCCCGTCACTGGACTGGGTTTGTTCTGTGCATTCAGAACCAGCCTTGGTGGTGCTGTGGGAGCTTCCTGCACCGCCTGCATCTTTCTCTCCAGACGCCACATTACTCGTCCTAAAGCACATGGAAACACGTGAACGTCACAAACATACATCCATTCTAACCAGGCCCGGTTTAACCAGGAACCAGGAAGGATCTCTGGTTCCACAGCTGCTGCTGCAGCGGGCCTTCTGATGCTAATCCAGATTTTGGAGACTCAGATAAATGTGGGAGTGAACGGGCTGGATGGGAGGCGTGTAGCGGACACAGCAGACGTGGACATGAGGGCGGTGAAGCTGTGACGGGGCCACTGGGCTTCAGGCTTCCTGTTTGACTTGGTTCATGTGTTGGCGATAAGCAACGCTGACGTAAAGACAGCAGGACAGACTTCAGAAGAGCTCCACGAGTAACTTGTGTCCCAGATTGATTTCATTTAAACGCCTCTCTGTGCTCTATGGTACAAAGATCCTCCATCGACTCCACATGTGGGTGGAGGACAAACCTGAACACATCAGAGACAGTCTGTCCCTCATCAGCCCTCCATCGTACGGCGTCCTAACGTACAGCTTCTTCATTTCAGCACACAGTCTGGAGTCTGACAGTGAACCGGATCCACTCTTTTAGAGCTGAAGAAAAGTCTTTATCTGACGTTGTGGCTGCTCTTTGGCATGATGAGCAGACCCACAGTCACACCAATGGAACAGCCTCTGACCCGGTTCCTCTCTCCGTCTGTCTCCTGCCTGTTGACCTGCTGCAGTGGCTCCGTTTGGCCAGTAGGTGGGGACACGCTCAGCCTCTCCCGGTGCGCTCCGTCGCTCGGCTTCACAGGATGATGTTTCAGGGCCCTTTAAAACCACTTTCAGCAAATGGTAGAAAAACAAACAGGATTTTTATACTCTGATCGTGTCTGAATCAGAAACGTGTGCACAGATTTTTGCATGATAGGTTCTGATAGGTTCTGATGGGTTCTGCCGAGGATCCGGTGGACTGAAGCACAAATGTTTTCAACCAGTTCTCCTTCACTGCCTGCTCTCCTGAGGCTCTCCTGGACTCTGCTTTATTTGTCCTGCCTGAGAGCGCTTATCCGATGGCATCTCTTCCTGTGTGTGTGTGTGTGTGTGTGTGTGTGTGTGTGTGTGTGTGTGCTGACCTGATAATCTGTGTGCTTTATAGAGTGCTGTTCACACATCGGGCTGCACTCTGATCCAAAACCCAAATAGAACCTCCTTTATCAGCCCACACACACAGGATCGGTCCGTCCTGTGATTAACTGGACCCGCTCCTCTCCCTCCGTCCTGCTGCTCGTCTGTTCGGCTGCTTCGGGCTGCGTGTGCAACTAAACAAAACTAAAATCTGCTTTTTTTTTTTTTTTTAAATCCCCTTTCATCACTAACATTTTTAATGTAATTATAATGACTCTCCCGACCCAGTTTGGTTCTGTCTGGTAATCCCCCCCCCTCCAGCGCTCCCTCTCCGTCCTCAGAAGCCAGTCATGCTGATCACACACCGAGTCCTCCACAGATCCCCAACTCAAACACAGATTCTTTATCAGAGAACACACTCCCTCATAATCCCTGGATAACTACACCTGTGTGTGTGTGTGTGTGTGTGAGTGTGTGTGTGTGTGTGTGTGTGTGTCCTGTTAATTGTCAAACTGTGCTTCTGTTAATGCGACACTGTAAAACTTCTCATTTAAAGAAAAGAGCAGCCGTGCTGTTGAGGATATTTGCTCCAGGTGCATGATGGGAACTTTCTGCAGCGTGCCTGTCATGCAGGTGTTCTCATGCAGCTGCAGTGAAAACGTAAATGCCAACATCGCTGTCAGCACGTTTGCTTTTATTCACCTGACACACACTAGTTGAGACGGACTCCAGTGCCGGCAGCGTGTGACTGTGTGCACACACACTTTCCTTTACTACACTGTTTACTGCACTGCAACATTTTACAACGAGGAACTTGTTCATCTGCTCTCTGAACGGTTTGTGTGCCTCTTCCATGCAACACATGCTCACACAAGAGTCCACATGTAGGCAGCCAAGAGGCGCCATGCTCGCAGAAGCAATCTCAGGTCTATTTGCAGAGAAAATCCTGAACCATGAATGGAGGTACGGGCCCAGACCGGACCGGGGAGACATCCTGTCCAAGGCGACCAAAACATCACATCCTGAGTCAGTTAACACTTTACACGCTGAAGTCTCATTCCCACCTGAGCCGGAATAAATGTCTTGTGATTAAATGGGTCGCACAGACATTTCCTTGTTGATGTCAATTACATCTTTAATTAGTGCATGTGTAATGTAAATACAGTCTGTGCTGATTGCTCCGGAGCCTCCTGTCCCACAGTAAAACAGATTTTCTCCCTCATTAGGCAGTCACTCCTTCAAGTGCCTCCGTCCCCCAGGACCTGCCCCAGACCACGCTGTGTGTGTGTGTGTGTGTGTGTGTGTGTGTGTGTGTGGATCCATATGAAGAACATACCAAAAAACATTTTTAAAAAATAAAACATGGCCACAAATTGGGAGGAAATTACACGGTGAGGATAAAAAAAGTCACAAATTGTCCAACTTTTTTCCACAATTGAGCCTCTTTTTCTGTTGCGCCGCCTTTCATCCGCCTCAGAACACGTCAAGCTGCACGCAATCACCAGCCTTCTGTTATGTGTCCCCGTCCACTGACCTATTCTCTTCATCAGACTCTGATTGCTGCTTTAGCCGCCGTCATTGTTGAGGATGTCATTATTTATGTCTCGTCATTATTCCCGGGGTCTTGTGTGAATGCCAAAGCACATGAAAGGAGCAGGACAATTTGAATGAGCAACGCCGAAACACTGTGAAAAGACAGGATGTAGTTTAGATGTGAACACGAGCGGACCATGTGGCCGAGCGCGCCGTCTTCACGCCATGCAGGTGTGCAGGCGTGCGTGTCCGAGTTTATCCACACGCATGATGGGGAGCTATTAAAAGCCTTTCAAAGAGCCGCCGATGGACGAGCGCAGGAGGCACAAGAAGGCAGAGGGAGGAAGACGGGCCGGGAGGCGTGAAAAAGAGAAGCTAGTGAGAAAACAAGGGAGGAAGAGAGGCAGCGATGCCATGTGTTGCACACCTGAGCCCTGAGAAAAGGAGGGAGCGTCGGGGGAGTGGGAGGGGGAGGAGGAGGAGGAGGAGGAGGAGGAACGTGGGGGAGGATGGGAGAGAATCAGTTCCACTACACGCTCATTACCACCTATTCATCTGGAAGACATCTCTGCACAGATCCACTGCTGGCCAACTCGGCCTCGCCGCCGCTCGCCGTCCTGACTGTGTGTTTGTTTGTGTGTTCGCTGCGTGAACGTATAGACGGAGCCGTCCTTTGTGTTCCCCCAATTCTAATCAGATAAATGCCTCCCTAATGACCCATATTTACATTCAGCCTCCTGCTCTTTTCCAGTCTTCATACATGTCTCCTGCTCTTCCTTTAAAGCCGCTGACTGCAATTAGAGGCTTTAACATAACAAACAGGAGTGCTGGCTGGTCAGATAATGGAGGCTGATGTGTGTGCGTCGCATCACAAGGTCCCTCATGAGGCCAGTTCAGGTCTTTTATAATAAACGCAGCACTGAGCGCGCTCCTTAAGAACAACAGAAAGCCACTCAGAGACATAAAAATGGTCAAGGACAGCAGTGAATATGTACATATGTTCACGTATATGAAAGACAGTCTTTGTTCATCTTTAACGCTCCAGCGGAGGCTCTGAGGAACGCACAGGAAGGAGAAATGAGGACCAGGGAGTCGGTTTAAAAGCATTATCTAGAGAACATAGAAATGTGGTCTTTCACAGCGAGCAGATAGATGTTCAGGTCGGTTTAAACGCTGGAGCAGGAAGCAGCTCGGCTTTGAGGCATACGGCAGGTGGAGCTGGAAGTTTGCAGCACTGCACACTCATCAGACACACACCTAAAGCATTTCATTTGAATGCATTTGTACTATGCTACACATTTTGATGTGCTGCCATTGTGTCCGCTGTGCCAACACCGTCCTCCACCTCCAGGCTGCAGCACCTCGCTGTGTGCCATTACCTGGTTCCTTCATGTTGGATCTGGCTTCATAAACCCACTCAGGAGTGGGAAGTGGGAAACTCCTGTGAGTCCATATTTATTTAAATATGAGTAAAGTGCAGCTTTCAAACATCTCGCAGCACAACTGAAGTAGTCGGAGGCGGGTCAGCGGACTCGACAGCCTCAGTCCAAGTGAATGAGAGCAGACATCACGGCTGCTTCCGTTCTGGACTCTTTTCCTGACAAGGTTCAGACCAGCTGTCACGGCAGAGCACTGACAAGCTCACAACACTCGTATCTAAAGATGCATAAAGAAGCACTTCGATGCTGCTTCCTTTCATTTCACACACTTACAACCAAAGTCAAACTCATTCCAGTTAAAGTCCAATAATCTCCTTCAGTATACTGCAACTCACATAAAGTTCCAGATTACGATCAATCAAAGCCTTTGTAGCTCTTAGTGAATCCATCTCCCAGCACTGTGTGTGTGTGTGTGTGTGTGTGTGTGTGTGTGCATCATCAGCCATATGCACGTTGTGTGTGTGTGCAGCTGGCAGCCTTGCAGACAGGTGGGCCGGCAGCTCTTCCCTTCCAAAGAGTCGTAGCCTCACAAATTTTCCTCCCCCCACGCTTCGCTCTCGCTCCTCCCCGGTGCTGCCTTCCTCCTCGTCTCGTTAGCCGCTGTTTTTTAATGCGCCGCCCAATCTGGAGGGACATATGCAGGCGCACATTCCCCCCTTCGCTCGGGCTCCCAAGAAAGTGTCCCACATAAATATTGCAAATTAGTGAGACCAAATGGCCTTTTATGAATTCTTCTGTCACCAGAACGATTTCAAACGGCACATTTTATTCTCTCTCTGATGTACATCTGTTAAAAGAAATAAACAAGAAAACAACGACAGATTTTCACACGTGAGCACATGTTAGTGTTCAAAAGACGAGCACACAAGCGAACCCTGTCCCGCCGTGCTGGTATGGAAACATTGAAATCAGAACATAACGCAGGCGCTGCCTCCAAAGATCACTGATATCAGCACACAGTGACATTCCCACATCGGGACGCTCATGTCTGGATTTCCTTCATAAATAGAACCATTGTGTTGGAACGAAAGGCCGCGGCGAGCACAATGTCACCCCGCCAGCCTGAGTGTGTGTGTGTGTGTGTGAGTGTGTGTGTGTGAGTGTGTGTGTGTGTGCTGCAGACTACCGTGCCAGAGCCCTCTGCCCCTCTCTCCATCTGCTGAAACCCCCCAGGCTGGACCAAGGTCACTCCTCTCCTTTACTGTGGATGTGGATCTGCGTGCACGTGTTTAGTGCACGTACATCAGCGTGTGTGTGTGTGTGTGTGTGCTGCAGGGAAACACATCCACTGGAAACACACAAGCCCAGTGCTGGGGAAGTTCTACTGATCAGACACTGATCAGGAGGTGTTTAACACTCTACACATAGCATTAGCTTAGCATCAGTTACATATATATATGTAGCAGTGGCTGCTACTGAGATGGACGTATCTGAAGATGCATTTATCTGGTCTGAATCCATCTCTGAAGCACCTGAACGTGCCCGCTGGTCGGAGCTTTCCTCGTCAGCATATGTGACACCAGTTCATCTCTTTACTGGACAAAAACACAGCCCAGTACTTCCAGTGAGTTTCAGTGCTAAATATATATCATCACTTCCTCATTTCAAATAACAGAGAATTAATGCATCCAAAAGGCAAAGACACACTGTAGAAAGCCCTGACAGTGAATAAAGGACAGAAACATGCTGAACCCAGAACAGCACTAATCACCATAAAACATGCACATGACAACTCCTTCCTTCTTAACTCGTCACTCTGAGACGCTCGCTGAGCACAAACCAAACATTGACAGAACGCTGCTCCTTCGCTCCGTCTTAAGACGAGCTGCTGCCTCCGGAGGGAACCGACTGGGACGGCTGCCAGACACTGGTCCACTTAGCGGCTAATAGCTCACATAATCACTGCACACACACACACACACACACACACAC
>NW_007578079.1:383218-384542 GCF_000690725.1 Stegastes partitus
GTGTGTGTGTGTTTTAGACACAGTGTGCGTCTCAAGGTGAGACTATCTCCTCCCTGATCTGCTGTGTCTTCAAGGTGTACTGTTGATTGGTTGATAGGGACACACACACACACACACACACACACACACACTTGATTCATTGAGCTGATCCAGGCGTCCTGAGAGCTGCAGCACCTTCACCAGACGCTCTGCAGCGTTTAGACGTCGTCATGGTGAAGGCTGTGACATCATGCAGAGTACAGCTGGCTGTAAACCTTCAGCGCTCTGAAGGAGTTTCTGTGCTACACAACACAAGAATCCATTCCAACATACAAAGGTTCTGACTGGACCCAGAAAAGCTTGTTGACACTGATGCTGTCAAAGCACCACAGAGAGACTGAACACATGAGCATCTCTCCATGAAGCCCAGCGGCCTCAGAACACACCTGGAGCTCTGGATGCTGCAGCAACAACACACTCTCTAAGAATCCTTCAGCAAAGAGCCCCATTCCAACTGGTCTTAGGTCATGATTTTATGGAGACGTTGAAAAACAAGCACATCGTTGTTGGTTTAATCATGTGAAGTCCGAAGGGCTTTTTGGACCAACAAACATCTGCTCAGATGAGGCAGAACTTAGAGCTCCAAAGCTTTAGAGTAACTTCAGGACTCACAGCTAGAAATCTGACTTTAAGAACTCCTGTCAGTGATTTTACAGCATTTCTGGGTCTTCCAGAACAATGCATTTCATATTTGAGCTTTCTGGACTGTGGGTCAGACAGAACCAGCTGGGGATCTGAAAAACGGGCTGACTCACTGTCTTCTGGTGTTCTACATCCAGAGTGGTACGTCCACTGATGGTGAACATAACCTGCAGTGGCTGAAGAAGCTTCTACAGATGTTGTTCTGCTGAGGTCTGACTGACCTTCACAGCGGAACCAGTTCTGTGGCAGGAGTCACTGAAGCAGGAGGCCCGGGTGCAGGCTGGGATTAAACTGGTGAGAATTCAACAGAGCCCACCAACAGAACACCCGGCGCCGTTAGAACAGTGAAGCTTCATGTTCAGCAGCTACCTGCCATAAACACGACATGTGAGTTTCCTTCAGGTTCTAAAGGTTGAACTTTCCTTCAGTCGGTGTCAGGCGTCCACAAACACACGGGTCAGAACCTGGTGTCAAACGCAAGAAAACTGCAAATCACATCGACTCCAGCTGGCTACGAAAACAATCTGTGAGCTTTAGAAGCACTGGGAGACCGGGATCTTCCTGCGTGGAGTCTCCATGTTCTCCCCGTGCAGCGTGGGTTCTCTCCGGGTTCTCCGGCTTCCTCCCACAGTCCAGAAACATG
>NW_007578079.1:385862-387129 GCF_000690725.1 Stegastes partitus
CTCATATCTCCCTTCAATTTCACATATCTTGAATTAGCTGCAGATAGCCTTAAGTACCCTGCAGTCCACTCCAGATAGGCCCTCATTCACTGATGGACAGATAGACAGTGTGTGTGTGTGTGTGTGTGTGTGTGTGTGTGTGTGTGTGTGGTGAGCAGGGCAGCACACTAACTGGGCTTAATGTGGAGGTTTATGTGTAAATGGGGCAACTTGTGGTCAATGCGGTCCATCAGAACATCTGGTTTCCAGGTTGGAGCCTTTGGTACCAGCCTGTTGTTCTCCTGACTGATTTATGATTGGTCAGTTTTCAACACAGGCGAATGAGCGATGCTGATTTCTGACACAGCAGACAATCATTTGATGGTAAAGGTCTGTAAGTGAACGGACTCAGAGGACAGAAACTCAACTTAATGAACATTTTGCTCTTTAACTGCTGAATGAGTCTGGACTCTGGCGCTGGTGGAGAACGTGGTGCCATGCGTCACTGTGGCTCTGAGGCTCATGAGTCAGTGATGGACCTAAAATCTCTGTCTGCGCTTTGTTCCCGTCTAAAAGTCCAGAAACATGCGGAAACAAATTCAGACACAGTAAAACTAGAGTTGCACTTATTTTTATTGTTTTTTTACATGAAGCAATTGTGAGTAAAGCATCTTCGGACCCCACTGTTCAGGTACTACATGTGTCCATAATGAAGCTTTATTGACGCTGATAAAGACGCTGATAAAGACGCTGCACACTGCAGCACACAAACACTTCATTACTGCCAGTCCTGGAGACGGTCTGCATCTGCAAGCACACCGACTCCCAGAAGGTCTGCATTCATACCAACCACAAGTCTGTAGAGCTTCAGTTCTGATGTGCAGATGAAATAAAAGGCTTCCTGCCACATTCGGCCGTCTGCTAAACAGCCTCCTCTTTTGTTTCAGGTAAATACGTTTTACAGTGAGCCTCAGTTGGATGACGCGCTGCCAAACTGCTTCCAAGCACCTGCAATGTCGACTCACCGCAGGACAGATTAACAGCCAAAAAACAGGTTTGATATGCACAAATTAACAACCAGAGCCCACAACAGTCAGCTTAATAGACTGAATCCTCAGGAAAGGCCTTTCTGAGAGCGTCAGCGTGAGCAGGAAGCAGCTCAACGTCAGAGGAGCTTTAAACCCTTTCTGAGAGATTCACTTTTCATCTGGAGACTCTGGAGAAACCGTCTCCATGTTTCACATGTGTTCTGGGTGAAGTGTTCTGATGGCGGCAGCAGCTCTATGAC
>NW_007578079.1:388315-397920 GCF_000690725.1 Stegastes partitus
GCCGCTGTGTTGGTTTCATTTGATTTGCGTGGATGCTGAGCAGCTGAGTGATGCTGCTGCTGCTGAGACAAACGTCTGGTTTCTCTTCACATGTCAACTGGAGAAGAAGAGAAACTCTCCTGACAGTAGCTCGGCAGCAGACGGCCGTGAAGCTACCTCTGGCTCAGGTGCTGGAGCACGTGGGCCCCTCATTGGCTGGTTCGATCCCCAGCCCCTCCACATGACCAAGTGGGCATGACACTGATGCCCCAGTTGCCCCTGATGCCCCTGGCATGGCAGCGTTGCCACCACTGGAGTGTGACTGGGTGAAGGTGGAGACTCCAGGCGCAGACCACTTAACATCCAAATTGAAAGCAGCCATAAGATCAGGACTTCAGGAACTCCGGTGGGAGTGAGGCTTATTAAACGGAGGCTGTTTGCATCAAACAGCTCGTCCATCCAGGGAGCTTCACACGCCACCATCATCTCACAAAATATCCTTCAAAGCACTTGAAATGCTCGAGTGGGATGCGACTTCAGGTGCTTCTCACAACACGTTTCTTCTGATCCACACCCCGACGCCTGCATCTGTGTTTCTACATTCGCTCTGCTGACACCTCTGCTGGTGTTTTTCCATTTCGGAAGTCGTCGCTGCTCAGATGAAGCCTCTTGGTTTGGAAATGAGCCTCGTGAGAGGAGCAGAGATCTCTTCCTGTGCTAACACACAACTGGCACACAGTGACCACTCTGAGAGTCTGGACTGGTTTCTCTCCAGCAAAGCTCTTCTTGTCTCTTCAGACTCGTTTCTTCTATGTTTGCAGTCTCAGTGGAGACGAACCGCACATTCTCAGCAGCTTCAGGTGTTTCTAGGGGGAATTTTTTCTATGCTAGAAGACACATCAACCCGCTGATGGAGTGTTTGCACCGTGATACTGCAGCAGAATAGTGTCAGAGTTCTGAGAGCATGAGGGAACCGGTCTGGTCCACTTGCAGGGTGGAGCCTCCTCATCACTGTCATTAAAACAGCAACTGCATGTTCTGTAGACAAGTAGTTCTGTTGCCTAACTTAACCAAACAGTGAGCAAAAACAAGTCCATCCACCCATCATCTCTACACCTTAAACCTCACCAGGGTCATGGGGGGCGGAGCCTATCCCAGCTGACTCAGGGTGAAGGCAGGTTCACCTGGACAGGTAACCAGTCTATCCAAAAACAAGTCTTGAGTCACAAATGAAATAAAACTAAATGAAAACGTGACGGTCCAACACAGGACACTGAGGTCGCCTCTGCTCGTCCGTTAAACAGCAGAAACACCTGGACGTCTGCTGGTGTCCACAGTGCAGCAGCACCTGGTCCGATGTGGTGGGGATGGCCCGCTAGCTGATGCTAACACACAGGACGCACATGAATAATGAGGAGAAGGTCAGGAAAACACCATGAACAATCATAAAGAACAACACTTATTATTCAGTCCTTAGATGAGGAATTATTAACAATCTCTCACAACCTTGAATCCCGTGGAGGAGCGCAAACAAAACTGGTCACTGCTCCCAGCATGCATCATTCAGCAGCCTGAGCAGAGGCAGGTGGCCGCCTCCAGTCATATTAAAGAGTAACTACGATGGCAGCTCTGCTGCTGCTTCCAGGAGACGACCGGTTTCAAACAAAGTGCGTGATCTATTTGCATTATACTGTAAAGAAGGGAAGAGCTGCAGGGTGTTTCTGAGCCCACTTGTGTCACGGCGCTGAATAATCATCTGTACGTGTGAAAGAGGTCACTGGAAGGAACGAGTCCACAAAAAATCACCACCAACTGATGCAACTTCACAGCTTCACAGCTTTCTTCAGCAGGCAGAACAAGCTCCTGAGCAGCTAGTGAAGCTCCAGGAGTGTCTACACAGAGCTGGTGAGATGGTGAGCGGGCTGCTCTGGGGTCTGAACAGGAAACCATCTCCTCCATTCACTCTTGAAACGTCCAAACATTACGCTACAGCAGCGCTCATGACTGTCTCACATCACACCGGCTTCTGATTGTTTATCTCTACAAGCAGATGATCTGTTGTTCTCAGCTTCTCTCCTCATCACAGGACTTGGCCCTTTGAGAACGGTGCTGAGCAGTGAAACAGAACCACGTGGAGTTCTGTACCGCCTGGATTCAGTGAGGAAACAGAACCCAGCATCATCAGCTGCTGGTAAACCCTCCCTGTGCTCAGCCTCTCCCAGCTCCACTGTGTGCATGTGGGCTGGTGAACACGGCCACGCTCGCTCCACTTTCATCCCTTTCACTTCATCTGTTTGTTCATGTGGACATTCAGATGAGAGAGTGAAGGCGTGGCTGTGAACTGATCATGTGTGTGTCTTATAGATTAATGTCAGCGTCGAGTCCTATAATTTACCGGATCTTTTCAGGCCTTGCCATTATCCTTTTGCATTTGGAAGAGATGCTCTGCTCACCTCTGGCCTCGCTGTGTGTCTGTTGGCGATAAGCGTGCCAGTGTGAGCATGTGCACGTTTTTGTCTCCTCCACAGGAAAGCGGGTGCGTACATTAATGACTGTTTTATGCTTCTTTCTATCTGAGCCTCTTTTATTCATGTTGGCCATGACGGCCTAATATCTGCCTGTCAAACAACGTCTATTCACTGCGCTAACAGGCTGAGACTGATACTTAAGACACAAAAAACACACCTACGTATGAAGCGCGCAAACCCTCCTCAGCAGATTCGTGGGTGGTGAAGGAGCCACGCTGGGCATTATGTACTGTTCTTGCTCCAATCAATTACTATTCATTTATTCCAAAGGAGTGACCGTGCCCTGATCTGAAGAGGTATTATAACTACTGTGTGCCTTGCAGTTGATTCAAATCCTTTTAACAAAACTTTGTCTCCGTTGTATTCTCCTCCTACCTCTGTCACCTTTCCGCTGTGTGTTCACTTATTTCTCCTCCTCCTCCTCCTCCTCCTCCCTTCCCTCTCTTTTGTTGGCATCTTCAAGTTTCTCTCCTGCTTTTGTTGTCGCCTCCTTTTCCTCCTTCCTCCCGTCTCACCGCTCTGCCTTCCTGTCTCATCTCCGACAACTTCTTTTCTTTCTTTACACGTGGATTTCACAAAGAATTTGGTCAGAAATTTACTAACTCAGTCCAACTCGTTTTAAATATCACAAATTCCTCAGAGTTTATGGCTGAAATGATTCAGTCCGTTCTTCATCCTGCATGCTCACCTTCAAAGCCAAACACTTTGCTTTCAAAGCTGTCGCTCTTCTGTACATTTAGCCCATAGAAAGCTCACGCTGCCGCGCTCGGCCACTCACTGGCTTGTTCTCTGAAACATACTGTTTAAGGCACACACACACACACACACCTACACACACACACACACACACACACACACCTACACACACACACCTACACACACACACTGCTGTCGATGTGTTTTCTACATGAGAATATAATGATGCTCGTGCCCTCAGCATGTGGAACGGTGAAGGATCTGCACATCTCAGGTGTTCAAAGGTGTCTGTCTCTCTCCTTTAGAAGCTGTGATTTTGGCCAAGGCCCGGTTGAGCCCAGAAGATTGAGACCACTCTCATAACTCAGTTTAACATGGCTGAGAAACAGGGAGCTGGTTCTCCAACAGCATGGCCGAGCTGATCCACTGAAGCTCCCTAATCAGCACATTCAGTGTAAAAGGTCTGTTTGGGTTGAACAGGAGACTCCAGAAAAGGCCCTCACACCCCCTGGTCGGGGGTCTGCTGGGTCCACAAGGCCCATTCAGACAGAGACAGGGCTGTTCTTTTGGATGCTGCACCAGGACTGGTCCCAGTATGTCCAGCACCAGCGCTGCCTCTGGAGAAACAGGACTTTGCCGTGTTGGGTTGTTGGAAGGTGTTCATTTGTGGACTAAAGCTGCCTGGAGGCAGATTTTCTAATCTACTCATTTACACACATTTTTAATTGGTTCATTTATTTATTTTCACCTCGATAGGAGTTCAGATCAAGTAGTTCAGAGGCTGCCCGACAGCACAAACCTGATTTAAATGAGCTGCAGCAGCTCCCAGTGCTCTGCAGCCGCTGGAGGTGGAGGTCTGCTGCTGCCAACAGGTCAGGCCCGTCCACTGTGTTAGAACGGTGACCCAATAACTCAGACTTATCTGGAGGAATAAGAAGGGGAGGTTGCAGAGAGCCTAGTCTGCCAGGTGGGGCAGGTAGAGGGCAGCGTGTTGGTCGAAGCCACATTGCAGGTGCATTGGCAGCGTATGAGCTCATGACGATGCTTTTGGACGGAAGAACTCAGAGCCGACTTGAACTTAATGTTTGTTCTATGTGCAGGTCTGAGGTCCACGGTGAAACCACAGACGGGTCAGAACAGGACTGTGGCAGCGTTTCAGACGTGGAGGAGCACTGGGAGCACAGACAGACTGCCTCCAAAGCTACAGCACCACACTCACACCAGGACCAGGCTTTTGCTTTTTATAGGCACAGTCCTCAAACGTCCTGATTGCACCTCACACGGCCAGGCTGAGGCTTTATGCTAAGCTAAGCTAACAGCAAACAGCAAGAAAGCAGGTAGGTGCATTTCAGATAAAGAGTCGTTTTGAAAGACGCTGGACAAACTTTGTACAAATTCTTAATACTAAGAAACATCCATCCAGGGTGAAGGCAGGTTCACCTGGACAGGTAACCAGNCACACACACACACACAGTGCTGTGCATACAGAGAAATGTCACCTTACTCTTGCAAGCTGTTAGCCAAACACTTCCATGCCAAACCATTCTGCCCCACTGGAACGTGGAGCGGGGAAGAGTCTGTGTGTGTGTGTGTGTGTGTGTGTGTGTGTGTGTGTGTGTGTGTGTGTTCGTTGGACAGCTCTTTAAAGTAGAGAGTTGCCCGAGGCGGAGTAGGTTGAGCGGACGAAGACAGGCAGATAATGGAGGGGCATCTGTGTGCCAAGGACTGCACCTCAAAGTCACTCAGACACACAACTACACACACACACACACACGAACAAGCACAGTACATAACCACCTGAAACACACACACACACACACGCACACACACACACACACACACCGTATACGTTCTCTGTCCTTGTGTGCTTCTATTTATCATTTCCACATTTATCTGAAAGCTTTTCCAAGATGTCTCTTCGTCTNACTCTGGACCCACCAGTAGACCTGCAGTCTGAGAGCGAAGGGTTCTGGTGGGACATGGTTTGGTCTGTGGAGGACCATGGTCGGTGACCAGAGGGAGTCTGCAGGAGAAGCTCCTGTGTTAGCATAGCTCCCACTGGGCCTGCTAGCAGGCTGAGCTCAGGGCGGCTTCACACGACTTCATTCAGTCCTCTTTTATTTGGCTGCTCTAAAATCAGCAGACTTTCTGACTCACACACAGAAGGCAGTAAACTGTTTCTTACCTTTTCTTTTCTCCGTACAACATTATCTGTCTTCAAGGTCCTCTGCTCTTTTCTCTCATCGCTGTTTTTAATCAAACTCTATTTTGCTAAACTATTCAACCTCCTCCATCCCTCTTCTTTATGCTGTGACCTTCTTTCCTCGATTTCTTCGAAGCCCCTCTCTCTGCTGTTTGTCTCTCCCCCTCGTCCCCTCTCTGCCCCTCTCATTGTAAGAACCAACAAGTCTGTCAGACAGAAAGAGGTCAGACTTCTTATCCAAGCTTCATAATGGCTTCTGAAAAGCAGAGCACTGTGCATTGCAATAATTAGCAAACCATGGGACAATAGACGCTGCATAATCAGTATGGAGATGTATGCCGTCCGCCGTCTGTCTGAGCCTTTCCCAAACAAAACTAAACACTCACCGTATTTCTGTTTCCTTGGAGTATGTATTCATTTGTGGAGCTTTTTATTCTCTCTGTCTTGTGTTATCCTGCAGTTTTGTCACTCACTACTCAACCCTGTTCCTCTTTCTCTCTCTTCTTTCTTTTGTTCCTTGACTCTCTTTTTTCTGTGTCACTACTAAAACCTTTCTCTAATGTCTTCAACCACAAAACCGTATCTTCTTTTTTTTCCCACTTTCCAAGTTGCTGAGGTGATTTAGCAAAACCAACAAAACAGCGGCTTGCCTCCATCTGCAGCGGAGCGGCTGTTTGGATCTGTGTAATGGAATATGTATATCTGCAGGGTCAAGAGTTTTTGCAGGTGAATTTGTGACTCTGATGTGGTGCAGGGTCAAGAGCAGAAAGTCAGCACCTGGTGGCCCCGAGACAGCAGCACCTACACACTCCAGCCTCTTCAGCCTCAATGGTTCCCTTATATTTCCCCTTCAAAGCTTGTTTTCATGCATATTCTGCATCTGCTTGTTCCAATGCTGAACTGAAAATATAGATCAGACTGACATTTGGTGAATTATTCAAAGAGACACATCTCCTTCATAAGCAGTCATTATGCATCGTGATTAATGTTCACGAGGAGGTTTGAGCCAAGGCGCTGAGGGACTTTTATTATCATAGGTTTTTATTGAAGCTTTCCTTGAACCCAGCCTCACTAATGTTCATCATACTTAGTTTCCTGCACACGGATGTCTTCAGAATACTTAGAAATGTGAATGTTCTGATGAATACGCTCCTTTTTCTTCTCTGGCAGGTGTTTTTTTTAATTTTATTTCCAATACTTATTGATGTTTCACTCTTTCATTTTCATGCTGCCGTCACAGTTTTAAGCACAGCTGATGTTATTTTTATGCATGTTAACATTCACATGTGCAGGTCTGCGTGTCAGAAGCGTGTGATTTGGGTGAACTCCAGGGACACGTGTTGACATGTGAAGCGAGAAGAACAGAACCGGGTCAATGTGTATTTTATGAAAAGAGATTAAATCGATATGTGAAGGCATTATTGGGAGACGTGGTGGTTTTCTGACTACAGCGAGTCTGAACCTGTTCATCTGTGTTTTTGTCTGAGAGGCTCCATTTGAGAAATAGAAACACCACCAGTCAGCGTATCGCACCTGAAGCAGCCAAACTTGACTTCCACTTCATCTATAAAAGCACAATACAAAGACAAGTATCACAGCGCAACTGTTTCGTCTGTTGTGCTTTCAACACTGGTATGTAACTGACCTCGAGGCTGAGATATTGTCACGTCTGGACAAAGAATCAAGTATTTACTGGATAAGTTAAAAGTGACACGTTGGCCTACATTCAAAATGCTCAGAAATAAGAGCATGAAGCACAAAGTGCTTTTCTCTCTCTCTGCGCGACAGGACACAGATTTGGACCAAACAATCCAGAAAACTACTTCAGCACTGACACAGCGCATGTGGAGGATGATCATAGAAACGAGCTTCCACTGTGGAGCAGAAGCAGACTTCCTGAATCAGAGGAAGACGGAGCCGATGAAGTGAACAAGGACACTGTGGTCTGTGGAGGCTGAGAGTCGGATCTCCAGCCTGCAGCGTGCAAACAGGTTCATGTACAACCAGAGCGCAGGAAGCCAGAGTTCAGCTTCAGCACATGTTCTTCTGATGAGTTCTCAGAGCGACGTTCCTCCACCTTCTCCGTGCAGGACGATGAAGGAGGAAAGCAGGACACTTCAGGCTTAGATTCAAGCTCAGTTTGGCCCGGTACACACATTCTGGTGCTTGTTGTGATAATAAATCCATTTGAGGACAATCCGGTGTTCAGCTTCCATCTGATAAACGTCTGTCTTTGTAGGAAGAACCTGAAAAACACACGCGTGTAATCCGACACGCTATGGTTTGTTCAGAAGCCGTCGCCTCACAGCTAGAACATCCTAACCCAAAGCCCGGTCCACGTCCCGGTGAGGACACCCGGGATCTTNAAGATCCCGGGTGTCCTCACCGGGACGCCATGAAGAAACACAGAATAAATAAACAGATGATAAAATGAACTGTTGTCTGACTAGAGCCAAAAGACATGTTCATTTAGCCAAGACCAGTTGTTTTAGCATCTCTGCTAACGACCGCTGCAGTGTTTGTAACTGAAACGTTCAGGACTCTTCATGTGGACCTCTGAAACAGAACAAAGTCTGCTCTGACGCTAGAACCTCTGAGACTCTCAGCGCCCAGCCGCCCGCCGCCCGGCCTCTCCACTCCATTGTGTCCATGTAAAGTATGCAGCAAAGCCTTGTAGTCCTAATAACATCCAATTTTAAGCCCTTCACATCCATTACCAACAATACTATTATCCCCCTCCCCTCCCCACTCTGCCTCGCTCTCTCTCACACACACACACAGACACACACACACACACACACACACACACACACACACACACCCTGCATTAGCCTTGGACAGAACAATGTGTGGCGCTGACAGTGGTCTAAATGGAGGGTTCTATGGTGCGTCTGTGTGTTTGTATTTGGTGTCTATGTGCCCGTTCAGTTCCGTTTTAAAGAGACAATAAAATTAAACATCCGACAGAGAGTCAAGGCTTCAGCAGAGACCCCATCGGACGACAACAGACCTTCAGCTGGGATCAGGATATCCTGAAGGACTTCAGCACCTTCAAGACAAACACATATACTACTACAAGAATCTGAGTTCTAGCTTGAAGCTGAGGTTCTGGACAGAACGTTGGGCTTTCAGCGTGTTTGCCTCCTGTTTTCATTAAGCAGCTGCTGATGTTGGCAAACCAACTGCCTTTCACATCTTTCTCACAGCCTTTTGCTGTTTTGAGGCTGATTCACCCTCTGAACCCCAAAAAGCCAGTTGTCTTTAAACACATCACCAGAATGGGCCTTCAGTCAGGACCAAGGCTGTAAAGACCGAGAGCTGCAGGATGCTCAGCTATCTGTGACCCGTGTCCGTGCTGTGCCGTTCTGTCAGGACAATGAATCCAAGCTGAGCTTCAAACCGTCATGTTCAGTCAACAGCGGTTTGTTCTGCATGCCGTATTATAAATTGGCACCAAAAAAACAGCATTTGTTCTCCCAAGATTCTGTATGAGAGCAGCTGAAAGGGCAGCTCATGCATCAGTGAGTTCTGGTGGAGCTGCAGGATGTGTTGAGCAGACAGAACTTCAGCAGAACTTCAACACGTCAGGAAAACGACATCTATCGCCTGTAGAGCCACTGTTTGTCCTGGTCTGGGCCACACCTGTGGGAACCTTGGAAGACGCTGCACACCGTGACTACATGTACGTTTGTATAAAAACACTTATTCAGAAAAATAATCGGAATAAAAATCTTTTTCCTATTTCATGGCAGAATAATGTTTCTGAGTTCTCGTCCTTCTTCACTCCGTTTCCATAGAGGTGCAGGACTTTAGATCGCACTGAAGAATGAACCATGGTGTCCAGAAAGGAAAAGAAAGAAGGTTCAGAAGGTTAAAGTCTTCTTCTTCAGCTGTGTGCTAACTTCTGTCAGTTACACTGACAGACTTCACCTCCGTCTCACTCTTCCTCACCTCTGAGCCAAATGCAAGACCGACAAACACAAAGCCGCCCAAGAAACACTGAAGAGTCGGCGTTCAGGGCTGAACTTGAACCGTGTGAACTCTCTGCTCGGTACGAGCACTGAAGAGTTTTCTTTGAACGGTAGGAAGGTCTTTAAACGAGTCCAGCAGCGTGTGAATGAGGGACAGAGAACCAGGGTGTGTCCTCCTTTTGGTTTTCTATATTTATCCTCAAAGTAAAATCCATCCATCCGTTATCT
>NW_007578079.1:403435-409333 GCF_000690725.1 Stegastes partitus
GCTGGGATAGGCTCCGCCCCCCATGACCCTGGTGAGGACTAAGGTGGAGAGATGATGGATGAACATGTTAAAAACAAACAAAAGAAGCTCACAAATCCCAGCAGCAGGTGAACAGGTGTTGGAGGTTCCACCTTTTTTCAAGCAGGAATTTCAGCTCTGATCAAACAGAACTTTTCTGTGACAGTATTTTAAACTCTCAGATGTCAAGAGGGAAAAAGCAAAAATACGATTACAATGCAAAATAATTAACAAGGGAAGGTTACCAAACCTGAAAGATCAGTCTGAGGGATGTTTTTCTCACGAGAAAAAGATAAAGTTTAAAGGAATACAAATGTGAAATAATGAAAATTAAAACTTATTAAATTGTGTTGTTGTCTTCAACTCTGGGTCACTGTTTGTTCATGAGAGACATCATTTTCCTGTCTCTTGTAGAATCAGAGAAGAGTTTAATAAAAGATGACCTCCGTGATCAAACAGCAATTAAGGAATTTGTAAAGAAACAGCATTAAAAAAAATGTGGAAAGCTCTATTGAAAGTTGGACATCTTCCTTTAATTGAATCAGCTTTGAGGATTTAAAAAAAAAAAAAAAGTTAATTAGTTTTTTTTCCTGCTGTTGGTGACCTTTACAAGACTGCAGCAATTTGCATAAAGGCTCAGCGATGTGTGTGTTTAGGGCCAACCAAGGTCAGCACCTTTCTGTTTGTAATGAAGGGACTCTTGTGAAGCTGAAGGGAACTTCAAGTTTCCTTGAATGCTCCCATTTGGGAACAAGCAGAAAGTGAAATGACAGCGTTTGCAGGCAGCAAGGATGAGCATGAAGATGTTATCACATGCACGGCTGTGATGGTGAGCAGTCCTCCCTCTGACACGCTGCCGATGCTTCAGCCTATTTTCGTGCCTATTTTTCCTTTTCAATTTGCATATGGGGTCATTAATTTTCTCAAAGCCGTGGACTTAATGAGTGGATGGCTGAGAAGCTGAACAGGATGCAAATAATAACATTTGATAATGCAGAGCCACAAAAGAGGGGGAGAGGCTTCCCATTCACCGAGATGGGACTTGAGGTAAATATGCACAGTAATTATATATCAGTGCACTTTAATTATGAGGCTACGCAGGCAGCGAGGAAGAGGGGAAAGAAAGAAAGATGGACAGAAGCACGCTGAATTAGACGTAACAGCATATAAATTAAACATCTGAAATAAAGACACAGTGAGGGAGAGCGACACGAAGAGAGGCGTTAGTGGGAGAACAGGAACCATTCCATGTGGCCGCATGATTTGCAAACACACACTTGGCTACGAGTGCATCTGCAGCTTTCAAGAGTGTGTTTGGCTCTTTACAGCCATGAACCGGATAAGTGAGCGATCCTTCAGGTAAACGCCACCGATTAGGGATGACAGTCCTGAGTAAAGACAAACCTTGGAGTGATGCTGCCTAACAAACGGCAGCCTGCACAATCCCAGTGGCTCTACTTGGAACCTGAAGCAGATCTGATCTTTGACAGACTTCCTCAGTCAGCGCACAGTTCAGGGTTTCTGACATCAGCTGATGCATCATGTGAAAGACTCCTGGAGTGTGTTTCTACCCTGTGACTGTGTAGGATGCTTTCAGAAGCTAGAAGACAGGGATCAGCACAGGTCTGGAGATACACACTCCATCAGCAGCAGTAAGAAGAAAAGCTTTGATGAAACGTTGAACAAACCAAACCAGTGAAAGCGTGTTTCAGCTCCTCCATCAACAGTCTGTCCTTCCTCCATCATGCATCAGCTGCTGAGCAGGTCTCCTCAGACACGCTGGTCTGGGCCTGCCTGGGCTTCTGCTCCCTGATGTGCAGACCTCTGCTGGTGGAGGATGCAGCAGGAGATACTGACATCTGACAGGCTTTGTGGTCTAAAGTCATGCACACCTGGAGGTGTGCCTCAGATGGTCATGGACTTCCTGTCTGGACACCGATGGGAGCCGGTGGAGGGAACCAGTCCAGCCACTGAGATCCTGAAGCTCCTCACAGTGCTTCTGCTCCACCCTGGTCACCTTCCATGTGCCTCTTGGTTGTACTGGCTGTCTGCAAGCTTCTTGCCACAGCTCATGTTGATGTCCATCCTGGATGAGCTGCACTAGCTGAGCAGCTTGTGTGGGCTGTAGACACGCCTCATGCTGCCTCCAGGGCTGAGAGCACTGACAAGATGCAGACGTGACCAGAACATCAGCCAGAAAGGACGAGGACAGAGACCTGGTCTGTGGTCAGCACCTGCAGAAGCTCTCCTTCATAGGCTGGTCCTGCTACCTGCCTCTCATCTCCACCTGCTGTCTGCTCCATCTGCACAGCAGCAGGTGGAGGTGATTCACCATCAGTGCTGCTTCCCACCTGGACAGGTTGGTCTCACAGAAGAGTGAATGGCATGGTGCTGTTGAGGTGTGTCATTGAGCAGAACGTCTCCTTTCTACCCTGGTGCTCCTCAGAGCGCTTTGCAGGGTTTCTCATTCACACACTCATCCACCAATGGGGACAGAGCTGCCATCAGGAGCACCTTCAGGTTCAGTGTCTGAGGACAACTGTGGAGGGGCTCCAACCATCAGAGGACAACCTGGACCACCTGAACCACAGCCGCCTAAACTCATGTCCTGGTCTACTGACAGCAGGTCGACTCACCTCATGCTCAGAGTGAAGCACAGCATCTCATCCTTCTGGACGTCTGAGCTGCAGCCTCAGCCTGAGATTACTCATTCCACCAGGTTCACATTCTCAGGGCTTCACACAGAACAAACCTCAAGAAGAACCAGCAGGATGTGACATCATGGTTCTTCTTCAGAAGCTGGGATCAGTTTGAACGTGTGCGGCTGAATTCATCCTATAAATCAGCCTGTGCAGCGCAGAGGGAACGAGGGCCGACAAACAGACGTCATCATCAGGACGGAGTGCTGCAGGCGTATTTCAGACATTTTCAAGCAGACAGATGATGACTGTGGAAGAAATGTGAAACGTGTAGCGTTGGCACAGAGAGACGAGTTTTCAGGGATTTATTCTGTGACCAGAGACGGACCTCAAACAAAAAGACGCTCAGATCAGATGGTTTCATCTGAGGAGCGTGTTGGATGGACGGACGGAGAGCGAGCTCTTCACAGAGGGAACGTGGGGCTGGAGTGGACAGATGTGCTCTAATGTGTTCTGGCCCGTGTTCTGCAGACAGAACCACAAGTACACAGACACACAGTCACACGTCAGTCGCCAACATGTCGGCCGTCTGATGCTCCGCTGTGGGAGGAAACTTTCCAGCTTCCTCTGTGTTTCTGTCTTTAAGGCGCCGCTCAGGACGTCAGGACGCTGGGCTACGATCACGCGTGCACAAGTTTCCCAACATGTATGTCCATATGAGACACGTACACACACACGGCCTGCTCACATGGAAGGAAACCCGGCGTGCCGTCCAACCACCTCGTGCTCATCCTCTGCTGCTGATTTCAGCCAATCACACAATTAGAGCGCTGATGACCCATCTGTCCACATGATTGGCTGACGGGTGTGTGTGTGTGTGTGTGTGTGTGTGTGTGTGTGTGTGTGTGTGACGAGCCCCCGAACACATCCAGCCAGTGACAATTTTCTTTTGTTACCGGCGACCATCAACATTTTCAGGGAGCGACAGGAAGCTAATGCAGCCCGTCAACAACTTAATAGCACTTGAACCAGTTTGCCAACTTGGAGAAATAATTCCATTCAATTAGCTAATTCGGGCCTCTCCTCTCCGGTTCTGTGGAATGAGTCATTTGTGACATAATAGCCACATAATGGCTTAAAAGCGGCTTCAGCAGCAGAAAGACAGATGCAGGGTGAGTGAAAAGTGAAATGGTGAAGCACAAGTGGCTCAGGAGTCCAGCTTTATCATGAAAGGAAGCATTTTTCTCCAAGCATATAGAAAGCACACACGCGTGTACTGTAGGCACACGCCTGTCGCTCTATTTGCTGTCCATTAACAGTGTGTGGCGCGGAGCGATAGCACGCCGATAGCATCTTCTCCGATCCTATCTTTTATCGAAGTACACGCGTCCTTCAGGCGTCCATCGGGCTATCGCTGCTCCCATCTCTCCTCTGCCTCCCTCCAGCCTCCCCCCGGCTCACCTTGTCTCCGTCTAACTTGTTGCTCGTTCGTTCCTTCTGCTGCTGGCCTCGCTCTCTGGATGCTCCTCTTTTCTGCATCACTTTGCTGATGCTGATGTAACCATGAGGCCAGCAGGACGCCTCCTTATGATGTCCAAGGATGCAGAGTGTTCCCTGATCCAGAGACCTCTCACACCGTCTGGACCACCTGAGAGCCCAGATGGTTCTGAGATGTGGGTGCAAAGCTTCTGATGTCTGAAACTGCACGAAGCTCAAAAAACCATGCTAGTATCTAGTTTGCTCATATTCTGGTTTGAACTTTGTCTCAACGCCTCCTGGAATCCACAGGATTCAGTGGAGGAGTCCCAGTTCTGGACTCATCACATGAAGCCGGCATCGCAGCGCCGGTCCTGCACGTAGGACAACACAAAGCTGAGCTCCATCAAGAACAAGAGCAATTCAATGTGTTTCAACCAGTTTTGCTGACTGGTGTTTAGCTAACTCAGGAACAACAGACACGTTTGTTCATCAGATGGTCAGAACACACCCCGGCTATCTGACTGAAGCTGATGTTCTTGGACCTGTGAACACCACATCCTGGTTTCTGAAAACTACTTGAAATGCTTCATGTTAAATTTGGTGTCAGAGGTTTGAGAACATGTAAGAAAACGATGCTGTCATTGGGCCACAAGGACCATTTCTGTCCATGTGTTTCCTAAAGCACCGTCTGGGAAGCACCGGCTGCACAAAGGGCTGAAAGCTGGACTTTAAAATGTGTGTTTAATGGCGATGGTGGCGACCCGCTGAGGTCTGATCAGACATGGAGCATAAGCGGCCTCCACTGTCTCACCACAGACGTGTCACAAGTCAGCGGCTGCTCAGGGCCTTCATCAGGCTTCAAAGTGCCGCCGTGCAGCGTCTCTGCACCGCCGCCACACGTCAGCACAGGGGTCGAGGCTAAGTACAACAATTTTTGTAACTTTACAAAACATCAATCCAACACTTGACACGAGGACCGGCGGCCGCTCACAGCAGATCAGAGGCTGTTTCTACAAACACGCTCAGATTTCTGAGCTTCCCACAGCAGCGCTGCCACGAGGAGCTTCTGGACGTCTGCTGTCCCTGGTGCTGGGAACCATGATGCTCACACTGCAACAGAAGCTATGCTACTGACTAAAAGGACACGACAATCACACATGGACGTGTTGCCCAGTGTTACGTATATTATGAGGCCCAGTGTGCACTGAACAGACTTCATGTCAAGAACATGTGGAAAAGGACAGCGATGAGCCTGGAAGGTCAAGTCCTGGTCACAACCACCAAACACTCAACCAGTTCTCAGGACTGCAGTCCTCTACCTGCCAGACCACTGCTGTTGTCTATTCTAAATGCTCAGAGGACATTTTTAATTATAACACATCAACGATCAGGAACAACATCGACTCTATGACTTTATCTTTCATGCATTGTCAGATTCTGAATAAGAACTCAGGGACGAGCGAGAACACAAACGTCTGACAAAGTGCTGGAACACACTGAGTTCAGGTCACGTTCAGATTTCACTGATACAGACGTTTGAACCAACGTACGCCCTGAGCACAGCGACCAGACACCCAGCCATTTGGTTTGAGGATCTTAAGCCTTTCAGTACCATCCATCCATCATCTCGACACCTTCATCCTCACTGGGGTCACAGGGGGGCGGAGTCTATCCCAGCTGACTCAGGGTGAAGGCAGGTTCACCTGGACAGGTAACCAGTCTATCACAGGGCTACACTTAGAGACAGACAACCAAGCACACT
>NW_007578079.1:410464-413145 GCF_000690725.1 Stegastes partitus
CCCAGTGCAGCAACAGTTTCTACAAAATGTTGTTTTCTATGATAAAACACGAACAACAGTTTATGCTCCATATATTTGAATAAAGAGAGAAGTCGTGGGATGTGTCAGCGTTTAGAAACCAGACTAATGTTGATGCATGAGGGTTTTTTTGAGCAGCACAACATGAAAGAATCTCACATGTCCACCTGAACGAGGTCCAGTGTTGTTTCTTACTGATGTCAGAGGTTCACATTCTGATTGGTCCATTAGCTTCTCAAGCTCAGCTGAAGCATGACCACGACTTGTGGTTGTGTGCATTCACACAGCCTGAGGAGGGGGCTCAGAAGTCCTTGATGTGTAGAGGTGACAAAGTCAGCAGGACTCCAAGTCTCCCCTCTGAAGCTTTCCTCATTCACAGCATTAAGATGAAACACGTTCAACAGCACGGAGGCCTTTGAGGAGACCAGAATAGTGTTCACTATCCTCAGCTAAATGATTCTCATGACACAGTGAGAAAAGGTAAAAGCCTTTTGTCCTCCGACTGAAGCTGCTCACAGAATCCACTGGCACAGAAACCACAGAGCAGGAAAAAATCAAAGACGAAGAAAACATTAAAAACAGTCTCAGAACTTTGACAAAATAATAAAGCTGAAGAAATATTCAGTGTGATGAATTAGTCACCTCAAGCAAAGTGACTTCTATAGTGAGCCCAAATGAATGGGAGCCAATGGTTGCCTTGAAGGTCCCAGTATTTTACTATTCTGCTCCCTTTACATCATTTTATGGGAGTGTTTCAGCAAAACCTTGATCCACAGCTGAATTGGTTCTACTTCAATTCTTAATTCCTCTTGTTCCAGTTTTAATGATAACTCTGCCGGTGAAAGGAGGAACAGAGCTTTGTTGGAGTCTATACTGTCATGCAGACTCTCATTCTGCGCGTGCGATTCAAGCAAAACTTGGTATTTTCTATAACGTTATTGTCCGTAGAACTGTAACAACAGCATTGTATTTGATTTTCTGCATTTGAACTTTGGTCCTGAAGCACACAGCCAACCTCACACACTGCCTCGTCCCTCAGCGGCGGCAACCAGCACTCACACGTGACACACAAACGCAGTGAACTGGCTTTCTAATCCATCTCTGCCTTGTTCTTCAAGTGCTCTCTTCAGGTAAAAGGCTGAATTGTACTGTACTCTGCAGAGAGCAGCAGGAGGAGGAGGGGGTGGACGTGATGGAAGACAACTTCCTCTTTCTCGCTTTCTTCCTCACCTTTGCCCGCAACACACACACACACACACACACACACACACACACACACACACACACACACATGCAGCGCTCCTCCAGGAGGCAATCAAGCTCTTGTGGAGAGGTTGGAGTAGTTCACTAGACCACCGCTCTCTGAGTGCTTACTTGAGTCAGGAGGTCATGTCTTAGCCACCGCCCCCCTCTTGGCCCTAATCATCCTCCATTACCTTATTTGCGTGCGTGTGTGTGTGTGTGTGTGTGTGTGTGTGTGTGTGTGTGTGTGTTGTGTGGACGTTTCCTGGCATGCTACATCTGGCCATACATGCTGTTTTGCTCCCAGCCCCTGAACGCTGTGTGTTTGCATATGAAGGTGCACACGTATGTCTGCGGGTGTGTTTTACAAGAGCATCCTCAGAAAACGGCCGGGGCAGCGAGGTGACGGAGGAAATGAGGGAAGAGATGAAGGAGGTGACGGGTGAGGTGGTTGATGGAAAGGAAGGAGCGAGGCGAGGAGAACGGGGTGAGGAAGGGCGTGAAGGAGGGATGAAGAGGAGGAGAGAGCTCTCCAGAGGAAGCAGCCGGCAATTACTTCAACTCCTTCTCTTTGTAGTTTCAATGACTTTGGTGAGTTTGGAGTTGACAGGAAGCGTAAAATAAAAGAGCGAAGAAGACAAACAATCAAGCAGAATCAACACCTGATCACAAGTGTGACTGTCGTGTTGGCAGCAGCACCAGGAGGCTCCTCTGTGGCTGCAGAGCGTTCAGCCTGATCCTCAGTCCACACCAGACAGAAACACACTGCTGCCTTCCAGGACTCAGCTCCACATCACCGTCATGCTCCTGTGTTGTCCAATAACGTACCTCAGGTGGACGCCGTGTGGTCACGGGCTAGCTCTGCAAAATGAAACGAGCAGCGCCGGAGCCCTGTGCTAATGGTTCCTGAAAAGACACTGAGAACTCCAGGAGAGTTCTCCGGCCTTTGGCCCACATGGGGTCAGGAGGAGGGTACTCCACACATCCAGCCAACATCCAGAGAGCCAGAGCTGCAACAACCGTCCAGTGATCCTGGAAGTGATGGTGTGTGATGTGCTGCTCTGGATGAAAGTCAGGACGTTACATCTGAATCACATAATTAGGGTTCGCAGGGTTAGCAGGGTTAGCAGGCTTAGGGTTAGCAGGGCTAGCAGGGTTAGCACGGTTAGCAGGCTTAGGGTTAGCAGGGTTAGGGTTAGCACGGTTAGCAGGATTAGGGTTAGCAGGGTTAGCAGGGTTTGGGTTGGGCAGGCTGGACAGACGCATGGAAGCTAACAAATACGCTAACTCTAATGTGAGAAACACCATGTTTTGTGATCCTGGTAACAGTGCTGGGTTCTTGACAAACGGTCCCTCATGCTGAGTTTTTTCTGGTTAAAGACTGACGGTGAGCTTTGGGGTGTTAGGGTTAGGGTTAGGGG
>NW_007578079.1:413539-418055 GCF_000690725.1 Stegastes partitus
TAGGGTTAGGGGTTAGGGTTAGGGGCTAGGGTTAGGCTTTGGGGTGTTTGTTGCTCTGCTTCATGGCATTCTCACTGCGTCCTACTCTGAGTCTGTCTCCTTCTTCAGAGGTCCAACAACCAGAAACTAAGTGAGTCCATCTGAGCCCGGTGTTATATCACACATGTCATGTTCTTCACCTTCAGACCTACCATTGGGCTCTTGTTTTTTTAAACCTATTTTGAGGACTTTATAGATGTAACTAATCAATTTATGTGAAACAGAAAAGCATCATAATGATAATATAAAAACAATCAGTAGCCCAGCTTTGCCTTCAGTCACTATCCTGTCAGGTTCGTCCGAATGTGTTTATCTGACGAGCTCATCACCAAAAACCAGATCATGGAGCCATTCAAGGCTGCAGCCGACAGTCATGATGCATGGACTCACCTATGACCATGCCCTTGTCAAAACAGTGCCTCAGTAGCAGCTGATGGATGGACAGAAGGCTGCAGACAAAGAAAGGAGTGATGGATGGAGACGGAGTGATGGATGGAAAGTCAGAGGGATCAGAAGGAAGCAGCAGGTGACAGAGACAAAGCCAAGGGACACCGTGTGGCTGCTGCAGAAGAAGATTCACGTTTCAGGATGTATGTGAGAGAAAAAGAAGCGTTTAAGGGTCGACAAGATGTTGAACTTCTCCGGTCTTTTCTCTAAAGATAAATCGCTCTCTGGTTCACAGCCGGAGCAACAAAACCTCCTCTCATCCGTCTCTTTCTCGTCTCCATCCTCTGCGGCTTTGTCTCGCTGATCCTCTTTCTCCTTTACACTGCAGGAGCCTGTTCTTTGACAAAGGCCTAAAAAATGAAGTCAAGAGGTGGCACAGCCTCCAACTGGAGGAGCATCTTGCAGGATGGCAGGAGGGCAGCTTGTCGGCAGACCAGGTTATTCTTTATTCCTGTCTCATGTAATTGACTTTTCCAGTGTTTAACTGAAGCAGAATAAAAGTGAAGCTGTGACCTCCTGCTATGTTCTGCCACGCTGGTCTGAACGCTGAAGATGGTTTGGATGCACAGACGTTCAACGGACAGCCACATGAAACAGAACAAACCAGTGATTCATGTCTGACAGACTGGAACCGACCAGTACCGTCCTGAGGCTGTGGTCTGATGCCACTAACGGACCGTTTTCTTGCTGATGGTTCTGTGTTGGACTGAACAGCTGCTCCAGTGGCTCCACCTGGGAAACGTCTTGATCTGAGTGTCCTCATCGCCTCTTCATCACTGCTCCTCCAGCAGCTCCCTGGTGACCGTCTCCAAACAGTCCTCCCTCCTGATCATCTCCAAGACTCCCTCTCCATCCTGAGAGCTGCCTCTTGTGCCGGCCGTCCTCCTTCCCGTCTCCTCTCTCCATCAGCTCTCTGCTGTGTGAGCCGGTGTCGGTGTCACCGGCTCAGGAGCCTCCCAGGAGGCTTCACTTCAGCATGTGTGCTTGTGTTTGCTGCCTTTGTCGCGTCAAGAGCGTCACCTTTTAAGAAGAACAGCAATCAAACAGTGTTTCTCTCGTCTTCATCCCTCTCTCGCTCCTCTCCTCTTTCCAGAGGATTAACCCATTTGTTTGTTCTTCTCGTCCTCGGGGACATGTGCTTGTCCCTCTCATGTCCTTCCTTTCTCCAGTCTAAGCAGCTGCTGTGAGGCTTTCCCAGTTCTCAGCTCTGTTCCAGTGTGGAGTGCTCAGAGACGTAAGGCGACACGCCGACATGACACCAGCAGCAGCAGCAGCAGCAGCAGCACAGGACATGTTGAGACTAAATGCAGGATGCAGAGCGACTGCTGGACGTCTGCTGTGAGCATCTTAAAGAGAAATGATGTCAAACTGAGTCATGCCAAATAAAATAATCATCATCACATTTCCCACAGAGCACGCTTGGCTCCGCAAACCCTCATTTTTAAGGACACTTGCTTTAAACTGGAAAATCTGGAAAAAGGCCGTTAGTGAGTGACAGAACAAATGAACAGGATCTGAAGCCCCTTCGGATCACTGCTGAGATCTTTGAAAACAATACCGTTTCCAGGCTTTTCCATCCAATCCCCCATTTAACAATAAGAAAGGAAACTCTCCTCCGTTCTCTGGTGGACTTTCCAAGTCACTTGGAAGGTTTAATTCCCCTGATCTCAAATTCCCACAGAGAATCACATTGTTCCAGCAAGTATAAATAGAAATCAAGAAAAAGTAAGTTGGAGACACAAACTTTTTTTCCCCTTTAAAGCGAATCCACTTTTAAAACCATCTTCGTCCGTGGAGTCCAAAACTATGAGCCGGGGAATAAACTTCCACTAATGCTCGTCCATGTTTTCCTTCAAACGGGCCTTCAGTCGCAGTAAAAAGGACTGCTGTCTTGGCTGCCATTATGCCGTATAGACAGACAGTATGGCACTAGAAAGAGACGTGTCACAAACCATATGCTCGCTTGAACACAATGGCCGTCACGTAATCGCGCCTATCCTCAAGACGACGGCGGCGGACGTACACAGACACACACTCAGGTGAGCCACCGCCTCCCACCACACGAGCAGCCGAAGCCATTATCTTCCCCGAGTACAAATTCCTCCAGGGTTGTGCTTCTCAGTCTCCTCAGTTCTCGTCTCGTTTCCTTACAGCGCCCGCCTCGCTCGCCTCCTTCCTTTCATTTGCTCTGTCTGTTTCTGTGCCATGCAGTGAGAACAGGAGCGTGTGATGGACCGGGAGGCTCCTCGCCGTCCCTCGACACCGCCGGTGTGTCTGTGCGCTCCACGTTCACACGCGTGTGCTTCTCTTTCTACACGTGTGTCAGCAGGGTGGATGGACGCAGCTTCCTGCGGCCCGTCCGCTGACCTCCCGCCCACCTGGAAGTCCTTCTCAACACCGTGGCCCAAGTTTTCCCGTTTGGAGCGGCTCCAGAGCCGAGCTCCTCAGAGACGGGAAAAGGAAAGCGTGTCAGCCGATTCTGTTCTGATCAGCACCGAGCTGGACCCGACCCGACCCTGCTTTAACCCTCGTAAGTCACCACATCTGCAAAGACTCGTCTCTGCTGCTGTCAGCTCGTGTCTTCGGCGTTGTCATGAAAGCCCCTCTGCCTCCTCTGCTGCGCGGAAATGAATAAAAGAGCAACGATAAATGAATAACTAGTTTTATGAATAAAAACAAAAGGTGGCGTGACCGCTGCCAACGGCCCCCCGGATGCTGCTTCTGTGAGCGGCTTTCCTGCATCACTGTGGATGCGTGTGGATGCGTGTGGATGCGTGTGCGTGTTCGGGGGCAGGGGTGGAGCGCGCAACGCCACTCGAGAGGCCTTGTTGGGCGTTGAAGCCCGGGGCTCGCCTGAAGGCACAGCCCGTCTGGAGGAGCCCTCGGCTGGGCAGCAGCTGAATAAAAGATGGGAGGGAAGTGTCAGTGTGGAAGGCCAGGAGCGCTGGGAGGCCCCACGCCGAGCCGCCAGCTCACAGACTGATGCTGGCTGAGGTCGACAAGAAAGGAAGGAAGAAAGAAAGAGAAAAGAAAGAATCTGCATTTGTTGCCTTCACTGAATACTTGGATGTAAACTGCTCGTTGTTTGGAACAGAACCAACTCTCTGCGGTGCAGGCGGGTTCTTCAAGAACAGAACGGGGCTCCAGACACTCACTAGAAGCATTCTGCAGCAGACATACGTGTATCTCAGCCCCACTGGTCAAGGCAGGCGTCCTCCCTGAGCCCGGTTCTGCCGGAGCGGTCTTCCCGTTCAACACCAAAACGTTTGCTCAAAGGGAACCACTGGATTGACTGGGTGTCGCTTTGTGATCCAACACAGCTGTGTCGGGATGATGTGATACAAAGCGCTGAGAGACGACGTGTTTTGTGGCCCGGCTCTACACCAAAACCATCAGAAACCAGAGATCTGGACCTGCATCGGCTCATACAGTACAACACTGCAAACCGACATACACATCGCTTTGCTTCAAGGTAGGATTCACTAGATCCAAACACAGCCCATCCAATCATGAGTCAGGCTGGGTCAGGGTCTGGGTCAGGGTCAGGGTCTGGGTCAGGGTCTGGGTCTGGGTCTGGGTCTGGGTCTGGGTCAGGATTAACCCTGACCAACAGACGTGAAATAGATGCTGCAGCAACATGAAAATGTCAAAACATTCACAGAAAAGCCTCATGAGGATGTGGTACTACTTTGGTCCTGGACCTGCCCAGAGCCCGCTGGGATGAACCTGGAGCACAGAAACAGAACCGCCCTGACAACACACCTCACTGCCACTGGTACCACAAAGAGTCGGGATGTCCCATGGTATTGGCCCACCGGTTTCATTGGCCCGATATTGGCATGAAATGTGGGATCTGTCAGCATGGTTCTGGTATGGTTCTGGTATGGTTCTGGGTTTTGGTTGCCTGTCATGAAAACAGATCAAAGAAGGCCTGGACTTCACTGACGTCACCTGAAACGAGCTAAACAGCCACATTGATCCGTATCGGTCGATATCGGAACCAGAAATTGAGAGTTGGACAATATCGGCA
>NW_007578079.1:418867-423867 GCF_000690725.1 Stegastes partitus
TGATTGGCTGATGAACCTTCAGTCTTGGAGGTTCTGTGATCAGTTCAGGAAATCTTCCTTCAGGCTGAACATTAAAACCAAAACAGTGAACCTGGACTTGTTCACATGTATCCATACTTTATGAGGACCGATTCATAAACCCAGAGAGCAAAGCTCCTGCCGCCCTGTGACGGCTCCACCCTGCAGCTTTCAGCCCCGAGCTACTCTCTGCAGCGGATGATGCTCGTCATTAAAAATGCATCCTGATTTTTAGCAAATCAACTCAGACGGGAGTCATTTATTTTGTTGGGGAGCAGCAGAATGCTGAGCAGCCGACTGACCCAGAATAACCCTGGATGGAGCTCTGAGGAGGACACAGCGTTCTCTCAGACCTTCCTCTGGTCTGAACTCTTGCTCGTGGAAATGGTTTCCTGATGTTACTTCCACAGCAGCACACAGTGAGAAGCTGCTTCAGCTGGAGCGAGCCGTGGACTGAACTGTATCAGCTTTAGACACACAGGAAGTGCTTGTTCTAGGTTCTATGTTTGTGTGTGGTTTACTGACAACACAACGAACACAGGACCTGACCGGCCTCCTTTCTCTCCACTTCTGGTCTCAAACATGAAAACTGACGACAAACACAATCTGTAGGTAAAAAACAAAAACAACAACAACTCAACAGGCCTGGTTCAAACTTGAAAACTAGTTAAAGTTCACACAAATCAGGGTCCTCTACCAACTGTCTCTGGAATGGAACCGTCCTGGCTCTCCAAGTTTGACGTGAAAAAGAGACGAGGAAGAGAAAAGGAGCGCACCGACCTGTAAATGATGGAAGTCCATTAAAATCTGTCTTTTACTGAGATGGTGAGAAAAAGGAGAAAGACGTGAGTGAACAAAACGCATGAAGCTTCCCCTCATCAGAGGAACGACGGCTGGACGGGGAGACATGACAGGGTGTCAAATAAACACCAACAAGAAGGACAACAGCGCGTCCTGCCACTTATCTCAGCCTCTCAGTGTTAGCTGATAGAATTGAAGTGTTTAGCATATATGCTAATCATCTGCACAGGCGCCGGATTACCACGCCGCTCTGCCAAGAGTCCTCCCTCCACCCATCCCTCCATCACTGCTCGTCACCTTTCCTCTGACCGTTTCCTTCCTGTTCTCTGGCCTCCCTCTCCAGAGACCTGCTGCTCTGCAAGTGGAACAAGAGTTTCACATCCGCCGTCAGGTATCAGCTCAGCGTCAGCAGCTCAGCAGCCTGTGAGGGAGAGAAGCAGCCGGCAGAAGCTCAGAACAATGAAGGAGAAGAAGGGACAGAATGAGCCGGTGTGTTCAGTGCTTGGAGGTTATCTCACTCGTCCACGGCGGCACGCTGTGCAAATGTTGAACCAAAGATTTCATGGCAACACACACGGAGGCCGCTCACGCTCGAGTGTTTTGTTTCCTGACGATGGATCAGCACCACACAGAGCATCAGGCCAAAGGGCTCTGAAAGCCACCGCAGGATCTCCACCCAGCTGATCTCGCAGCTCCCATTTGTGGAAACGATTTCAGGTGTTTGGCCAGATCTGGGGTTGGAGGGTGGAAGGTGGAGGCAGGAAGGGTGAGAGAAGCTGCCTTTCAACACGCCGGTGGGGTAAACGTCTCAGATACAAGCCGGACCCTGACTCTGGCCAGGAATTAGAGCGCTATGTGTCCGTCAGAGCTGGGTTTGTAGAGGTTCCTCTGGTCAAACTTCTGCTGAAGGCCGACTGCTATCATAACTGACTAGACAGCTGTGATGAGGAGAAGCTGGATGACCGATACAGTCCTAATACAGTCGACACGTCTCATACAGAGACAAAACCAACACAGAACAAATCATTTCCTCTTCAGCCAAACACTGATGGTTCTGCTTTTAGTCCCGTATGAACCTTGTGTGGACCCGTTGCAGCTGCCTGGGATTCTCCAGGACGGGCCACTCTGTCTGTGGGTTCATGCTCAGCGCTCCTCGTTAAAGGCCAAAAAAACACAAACTGTATTTTAATGATGGAACATTTCTGCAGTTTGATGGGGTTCTTATGTGTGAACCATTTCTGATGCTCCAGCTGCCTGGACGTTTGTCTTCTTTGTTGTTGTTGTTGTTTTTAGTGGATAATATTTTACACCATGGATGTCTCGTTTGTAGATGTATACCAGGGATATCTGCTTGCAAAGGAGCACATAAAAGGATGCATTAGTGAGCGTTTATCAGGCTCAGCTTACACACAAACGGTTTGTCAACGTACGACTGGACCCATGAGTATTTATAGAGAAGGAAACTGTCAGCAGTGAGTAAAGAGCAGCGGACAGCAGCCCTCCTCAGCCACAACAGCGCCCATGGCAACACGCCGCCATGCTGCCGACACACACGCATACGTACGCAGACATGAGGAGGATTTATACATCTGTGGATAATGAAGTGGATTCTGATTGCAGGGGAATGATCCGGCATCAGGAGACACACACTAATTCTGTCTTATTATTCCTGTTTCCTGGCCCTCAGGCTATCTGTGTCTTCTGCAGCCAGCGCTTCCTTAGACGTCAGCTTTAATGGCTTTGAATGATGCTGCAAACACAAAAAAACAAACCTTGACCCATTAGTGTCCGTCTCGATTAAACACATCTGTTCGCTGCTCCGTGATGCTGTTTCTCTCAAGGCTTCACACACAGACTCATTGTGGACAGACGTGTGCTGACATCCGGCGTACATGCGTGTGCAGACATGCAGACAAGGACGAGGTAAAGCTCCAAGCTGTGAATGGAGCTCGTCTCTGGATCGATTCATGGACGATTCCTGAAGGACAGAAAACTTCCCCCCCGGGAAGCCAGCGGAGCAGCAGGAGATCAGCACCATGGACAGGGCTCACGACCACCCACACCTACACACAGGGGACGATTAAAGCCAAACACAACCTGGAGCTTCACAGTAGAGCTTCAGTGCACCTCAGCATCCATGGTCCACGTCTCTGGGCTCTACTGGAGGGACGAGCACCACTCTCCTTCAACATGTTGTGGTGGTGGTCGGCTGAGTTAATATCTGGAGACTGGAACAGCCAGAGCAGATAATCCACATCATCAAACCATCAGAGCAGTGGTGCCCTCTGGACTGCCCTCCTGGAGGAGACCACTCCCACAGGGATCGCAGCGATCACTAACAACTGCTCTGCATTGATTTGCAGTGACCCTTCGCTCTAAGAGGACAATCGGACCTGAACCATGGAAGCCAATTACCTCCACATCTCCTGCGTGGAGGTACCAGGGTTCAGGCTTTTACTTTAATCTGTCATGAACCAGACAGGTTGTAATAGCGCTGCGCTAAAGCCGAGTGATTACTGATTGGTTTTAAATGATCTATTTTAAATACGCAGTCAAAAGGTTTACTTTGACTTTATTGAAGTACACGAGTAATTTAAGGTCAACAAGACAGCGAAGAACAAACACGCATAAAACATGTAACCTTCATACATGTAAAACAAAGAAAGCAAAGGAAGACCAGTGCATCACTGGACCGGGACCAGCAGTCGCTCCTGAAACATGAAACCAGATCCGTGTCCTGCTGGGATTGCATGACCAGCGTGGACGTTTTCAGACGCAGCCACCGATTCCTACCTGCAGCAGCCTCCACCAGGGGGCGTCTGCTGATCTGCATGATGGAGGGTCACTACCAAGACACACCAGGGGAGGCATCACTGAGACGACAGACAGCAGCGAGGATTGTGGGAGTCTAGCTAGCAACGGGCACCCTGACAACGACTTCAGCCCCGGCTGAAGCTCAAATCTAAAGTGAAGACAGATTCAGACACTGCTCCACTTAGTCCTCACCTCAGATAAAAACACAAAAATCTAATTTAGGAGAGAAAGCTAGCAAAAGGCCTCCATGTTGGTTTGACATTCAGCAGCACACGGCACATGTCTGGCCGTGTTCTGGTCATGTGGGAGGTTCAAGTCATTTTCAGCCAAGTTTGGAGTCCTGCTGAGTGTTCTATTGAACTACTGTTCTTCTTTCACTGACAAAACGTCTTACTCATCACTGGTATGATGGTTCTATCGCCCAGCCAGTGGTCTGTTGTCCTGAGTCTGGGACAGACCATCGGCCTGGATGATGACTGGGGCACATATGTGGCATGTTTCACATCATCAGTAGTTCTACTGACGGAGTCCTGTTGCATTAAATCACCTCTCTGTCTGTCTCTCAAGTAGAAACTGAACACAAAGCAGCCACTGTCACAGCGGCTACAAGGCTACGCTAAACGCTAGTGGCAGCTGAGTTCTGGAGAACAATCATGAATGATGCTGTCAGGTATGGACATGAGTGGGCAATAAGTGATAGAACAGTGAGAGACTAAAGAACCGTCGATGACTGATCAACAGACCCACACAGACAGAGGAGAACGTCGTCATGTCATCACACCTGTTCCTGTTCTACACATTCAGGGATAGTCCCTGCTGGTATTGAGGAAACCGAGCGAGGAATCACAGCTTCTCTGCTTTCACATGCTGGTACAACATATCAGTGATCAGTCCTGCTCGATCGCCAATAACCAGCATCTCCACCACCTCCTGAGCCTGAGGAGCACCAATGCACGACAGCAGATGGGAAAAGGAAGCGCTGAACGATCAGACAGGTCGCCAAGGAACCGCTTAGCGACGATACGTGGCTTTAAGCTCTGAGAGTGAACAACATGCTTGTGAACTGTGATAAGAACGGCAGCTGAACTGGGCCGCCACAGCCGCCTTCATCCCTCTGGCACACTGCTCCATGATCTCAGCGAATCATTTGGATCTTTTGGTCTCCTCTCCTTTGGTTTCCCAGTTTGGTAAACAGGAACATGCTGAGATGCACTGACTTCTCCTCCACTGTTTTCTCTTCCTCTGTCTTGGCATCTCTCGCTGCCTGCTCTCCTCCATCCCTCTGCCCACCGGCCCTCCTTCCTCCTCCTCCTCCTCCTCCTCCTCTCTCAGCCTCCTTGCAGATAGCAGCAGACTACAGCAGGATC
>NW_007578079.1:425095-428136 GCF_000690725.1 Stegastes partitus
AGAGACAGGAGGAGGACATGCAGCACCGAGCTCTGTGTTGTTGAAGGAGAGTCGTCTTGGTGTTGATTCCTTTACTTCTGGTCTCAGCTGCTTTCCTCTCGTATCTCTTCTCGTGGATCCTTGCAGGTGATCTGCTGAGTCCGTGGCCGTGTCCTGGTCTCCTGTGTGGAGACAGCTGGTGAGGCGGTGGCCCTGATACAGGGAAGCCTCACTCTTCTCTACGTCTCCCTTTTCCACATTTCCTGACTCCGTTCAGGTCCTCACAGGCCTCCAGTGCTTCTGATAACCAAAGTGATGGTGAAAGCACCACATCGATGCCACGACAGGAACTGATTGTGAAGATTTACTTCAATTTTCATTTCATTTCTCGTCCATCTCAGTTTCTTATCATCTATTTTTACTCTTCTAGTCTTTTCCTAATCCTCCACTGGTCAGATGAAATGACCATATCTAATCCTTTGTTCCCCTTGGGAGAGCTGTAACTGAATTAAGACAGCAAATCCACGTCCTTCCACCGGCTACACATGTCTTTCTTTATTATCCCCTCTCTCTCTGTCTCTTCACATCTTCCTCTTAAATCTTCTAAATCTGCTCTTCATAATCTTCTGACTTTTTGTTTTTTTCCTGAGCTCTCAAAATGGTACATGTATAATCTCACATTCTGTTTTGGTGGATTTGTTTTGGTGTTTGCATCCTGTCTGTTTCCTGGCCGGTTAACGGCTAAAGTCTGAGCATGTTCACGGCCAAAAGAGCACACAGTCTGCTTTCCAGCAATGATGTAAATCTCCATGTTCCTCTAATATGTCCATAAAAACCTACAGGAAAACACCAGCATGATCCGACAATGCTGGTGAGCTGCTGTGGTGAAAGGGCAGCAAAAGCAGCCGAGTGCAGGGACTCACTGGATTTGAGGAAGACATGAACAACCACAGACAGAGTGATGGTGCATCTTAAAGGTCTTTCTTATGCCTTCATTAGAAAGAACCGTAGAGGAGAGAAGATCAACATAAAGTCCTGCACCTCTATGGAAACAGAGCATCTACGAAGAAGGAGAGAGAACTCCGACTGATCCTCTGTGCTGTGTGACGGTTAAAATGATTCATAAAAGAGAAAAAACAAAAATAGAATTTCTTAGCTTATTTATTTAGCAGAAATAGAAAAATAAAACTTGGAATCACCATGTTCCACATCTTCCAAGTGCCCACAGCAGTCACCAAGACACAAGCAGTCACTCCACGTACCAATCTCAAACCACTGCCTGTAGTTCAGCCTAAAAAGTCCTGGAAACTTTGTGACATGACGCCTGGTCACAGCTGAGCACGCTCCGTCACCGTCACCGTCACCGTCACCGTCACCGTCACCGTCACCGTCACCGCCACCGTCACCGTCACCGTCACCGTCACCGTCACCGCGCTGAGGTGGACGACACACTAAAGTGTTTCTGATGAAACAGGACAAGTTCAAGCTTCAGTGTGGTTGTGGCCACAGATGAGCAGAGACCATCAGAGAGATAAAAGTCTTGTGCTTCTGTCTGTTTTCCCATCTTTAAATGCCACCTTTGGCAGCTTTGGTGTTCTGAAGCTCACGTTCACAGACCACCAGGATGCACCAGGTTTAACACTTGTTCAGAAACAACATATTAATAGAACTTAAACAGGCTATACTCCCCAAAACTGCAGTCCGAGGCTTAGAGAAACAGCTCACATATGCATAGAGGTATATATTTAAATTAAACCTAAAACAAAAACCAAACACTTCCCCATATGTAACTTTTCTCCACATTTCAGATTCTCTCATGCAGATGTTGTGGTCCCTCCCTGAGGACTGATGTGGAGGCAGATCGCTGCTCCTCACTCCCATCCAGCAGCACATTCCTACTGTACATCCTCATGGTCCTGCCTCCCTCTTTGTCTGCCTCCAACAAGAACACAGCAGCTGTGTGCAGATGTGTCTCTTCTTCTTCATTACACATTAGCCACTCATGCTAATGGGCACAGAGTGAGTGTGTTTGTCTGTTTCCTTTGGAGTCCTTCCAGGTGTCTCCATGCCACCCTGCTGATCAGACAAGCAGAAGAAAAGCTCAGTGTTTTTCTGCTCCATCGGCCACAGCCGCTGCTTCGCTCCTGGAAGCAGGTGCCAAAGACGCAGAGTGAGAAGACCTCCGATAAGCTCACTGGTCCTGGTTCATGCTCCACAGGCTCATTTCATCTCAGATCGAGTCGGCTTTTTATGTTGGCAGATAATTCGTAGTACGTGTCAGGAGGTGACATGTACGACGTCTTCTTTCAGTGCAGAAATAAAGACACTCTGATATAAATCTGACTAGTTTAGACACAAAAGAGTGGATTGTGTCTGTGTCCATCTTATCATGCCTGTTGGCATGTAGCCGGTGCTGCTGGACCTCAGCGCCGTGGGCACATAGACACACATGTGCTGGCAAAGGGGCGACAGAGGTTACAGAAGGAGAAGGGACCAGCTGCTAGTGCTCTAATTTTTAACAGCAAATAAAAGGAGATTTAGAATAGTGAACAGAGGGGAGGGGTGGAGAGGAAGGGAAGAGGACAATGAGGAGACAAAGAGGGAAGCAGTTGAAAGGCAGTCAGCAGAAGAATGAGGAGGCGAGAGTGTTTCTACTGGAGAGTCAGGAGAGGAAGGAAAAGAAGAAGCTGTGAGAGAAGTAAAATAAATCATCTTTAGATCCATTGTATGAGTATTTTCGTACCCAGTTATCCATCATACGAGAATGTACAACCACCTACGATAACTGTTTTCACCTTGTAGTGCAGAGAAACGTCCTTCAGAAAGCCCTTCATGTCCAACAACCACCAGCTGCTCCAACAGAGCAAAAGTCACAGCCAGAAGCACAAAGACATCATCTGGTCAGGAGGGTAATCAGGCTTTTGAGATCAAGTGGACACCAAACAGCTCAGTGTGTGAAATCTATTCCCATAAACGGCTCAAATACACACAGAACCACTGGAAAGGCAAACACAACAGGGCTAGGGCTAACCCTACCCCTACCCTTAACCCTGGAGGGTATC
>NW_007578079.1:430261-431769 GCF_000690725.1 Stegastes partitus
TCTGTGCTACTGCATCATTTAAATAAAGAACATCTCGAGGTGGTTTGTTGTCACTGGTCCACAGAGTTTTCATGACCAGCGAGTGGATTCACCAGATGTTCCATAATTTGAACAGCTCAGTTATGGACCATCTGCAGGCTGCACCAAATCCTGTTCAGTGTTCTGATCACTTATAAAAACGATGTGCACATCAGAAAGTTCTGTGTCGATGCTTCAAGCAAATAAACAACGAGATGCAGCTAAATCCTCCAAAGACGAGAGACACCTGAAAACAAACATCCAGAATCAGAGGCTTCATGTCCACACAGCTTGTACAGAAAACCATGTCTGCTTCCCTTGATGACAAAGTTAACTGGGCTTCTTCTGACAGTACAACACGACCCAAGAGAACTCCTCGGGTTCAGCTTGGTTATGAACGGGGTGGCTCTGCTTTTGTTAATCTGAAGCTATTGTGCGTCAGTGCTCGATGACACAGGAAGCTCCTGTTGAGGTGCCAGTGGGTCGGTTCAGAAAGGCTCAGCTCACACATTGTCAGAACTCATTTCTCTAAGCAGTAAAAACACATTTCCTCTCTTGGTATTTGGCCTAAAAGCCAAAACGTGGACTGAGCACTGGCTTTAGTGGTGTGGTTCTGAATTCTGAAAGAACTGTGTTCATTAAAGACATTCCACGTCTCCACACTGACCCTGATGATAAACCAGCTCAGAGCCTTTCTGGACACGCTGGCCCGGTGGTTTCCTCACGCAACACGTGTACAATAGGTGTGGACAGATTTAGTCTTCCTGAAGTCTGACACAGTCAGAGGATGCACACCACGCCTAGAGCAGGTTCTGCACAGATCCAGTCCACGTACAGGCTGGAGGTCCGGCGTGCTCATGTCAGCTCAGGAAACACAAGGGCTGTCTCAGAAGGTGCCGAGAGGTTAGCGACCCTCCTGGGTCCCAGGCCGGTGCTTAAAGTGGTATTGTTCTGCTGTTTGCACGGTTCAGACAAAGTTCACGATGATGTGCAGGTTATTGAGCAAGTTTTCTAAAAATGTCAAAGGACCGATTTACATGAACACAAGATCATCAGGAAATAAACAAACACGACCTGATCCGGTTGTGGTTCAGCAGCTTCACAAAACATGTACGAAACACAATCAGACAGAACACTGGGTGTCACTGGCCTGCAGCTCTCTGTGCTCAGGTCCGGCACGAGGTGGAACTCCTTTTACTGGCCGGCTCAGAGGTCGGGGGCAGGTGTAGGACGGACCTGCAGCTGCATCCGCAAGGATACCACCACAGGCTTCAGACAACACACTGAGGCCTTCGTTAGCCTGCAACAGTCTGTCTAACGAGACTTCCTGCTTTCTGCTGTGTGCTGCTGCTGCTGACTGGATCCATCGACTGTAATGTGCTCATACTGTCACATGACTCACTGGAGGGAGTGTAGAGGAATACACAGCAGCTTGTATGCACACACACACACACACACACACACACACACACACACACACACACACACAC
>NW_007578079.1:431914-436180 GCF_000690725.1 Stegastes partitus
TGTGTGTGTGTGTGTGTGTGTTGGCTGGCAAGAACAACTGGTGACATCTGCAGATGAGTGGCATTAAAGACTGACATGAAAGGCGGCGTACATACCTGTCTGTCTTTGCTTTGTCTTCCCACAGCTATCGATATTTATTATGTACATCTCTCTGTCTATCCATCCATCCATCCATCCATCCATCCATCCATCCATCCATCCATCCATCCATCCTCTGTCTCTCTCTCAGATGTGTCAGGGTCTTTAGTAGTGTGATCCAGAATTGCCTGCTGCCTGCTCTTTGGGCTTCAAACACACAAGGTGAGATCAGCACACTTGAAACGATCATAGAACGGGACAAAAAGACGGCGGGAGGGCGGGACAGAGGAAGACAGGTGGGAGGGAGACGGGAAAAAATCAGAGGGAGTCCAGCAGCAGGACGGGATGAAAGTGGAGAGAGGGATGAGGGAAGGGAGGAACGACAGAGAGGAGAGGAAATGACAGGGGAGAATGTTAAATAAACCTGTGAAGCTGGAAGAGAGTTCAGAAATGAGTGAAAATCTAATCTGCTGCAGCAAAGATCAGACTGTGTTTTGTTTCTGCTTCCCTTTCATCACTGATTGGAATACTGCATGCTCATGTTCTGGTCCATCCAGCTGTACGTCCACTGGTCCTGCACTCGTTCTCATTACGTACTCTTTTCACACTGGGACATATTTCAATCATTTGTATGAAATGAAAACTGGGTGTCCACTCAGGGACAGGTTAACCCGTCCGTACAGATGCCAGGTGCTGCTGTTTGTTCAGTACACATCATTCCAACAGTCTGCTGTATGGGTTAATAACACACGGACATCTGCATCATTTAAAAACTACAACAACATACTTACAATCGTTAAAACAAGTCAAGCAAGGACAATGTTTGCTTTCCAAGAAGGTGCTGTTCACACGGGGACAGGTGTAGCGTCAGTGTGTCTGCCTCACAGCAGCCGTGGCCGTAGCAGAGCTCTGGGCAAAGGGAAGTGAAGGGCGCCGCTCGCTCAAGGCAAAGCCCAGTGGGTAGCGCCACTCACACAGAACTCACACAGAACTCACACAGAACTCACACAGAACTCACACTCACAGGCGTCAGCCGACTTCTGCACAAACAGCACCTTTGTTGTTCTTTTAAATTTAATTGTACATGTTTTAGAGAGCACATTAATTAGTATCTAAGCACCTTGAATACTCATTTGTCTGGACACAAAAACACAGCAGAGGTGGATGTCTCTCAGAAAGGTCAAACGGTATATTCAGCAGTGGGTTCTCAGTTATTAAAAGCAGCCATTATAGCCTTTGAGGTACATCTACTTGATAGTTCTGTGACTCGTCCTCACCGCTGCATTTGAAATGTAATTTAATTGTAATGTCCAAGCTGTCTAAACAGATGTCCCTGAGATGCAAACGTTAGCAAAAGGCAGGCTGAATTACCAAAAGAACATCGCGTGATGCTGCTGCACAGACGAGCTCATTCAGCCTCTCTGAGGAAGCTAAAAAAACCAAACCAGGTCGATTCATGAAGCATAAGGAAGGTGTCCTGGAGCTGATCCATCCCGTCCAGTCCTTCTCAGGCTTCATGTCATTACACTGATGGTGGATGGAAACAGAACCCTGCTGGACCGAACACTGACACGACACATCACTGCTTCATCATAAGAAGTACTGAAGTCCAGATTCAGAACCAGCCGGTGCTCTCAGGACCAGACATGCGTTGTGCATTTTGTCCGTGTTGTCGTGTTGTCGTTGTGTTGTCGTTGTGTTGTCGTGCCTGGTCTTCATGCTGCTGATCGGGGAGATAATTATGCTAATGCTAACAGCACTGCTAGCCTTCCTGGGTTCACGGTGTCAGCGTTTCTCACGTGAACCGAGAAACGCTGCAAAATGTCAGCCTCCGCCTGCTGCGTGCACGTGTGTGTGTTTGCAGGCGTGTTGCAGAGATAAAGCAGTCGGCAGCAAGTGCGTAAAGAGACACGCTCAGCCTCACACATGCACATTTGCATGCTTTAACACACACACCCAGCTCAGATATTAATTAAAGTTCATTGCTTCAGTAATTAGCAGGGCAGGATAATACCAATATGTGACTTATTGCCCCCCCAGGTTCAGCTCTTCTTCCAACTTTAATTGAATGAGCGACATTAAAAACTTCAGAGGCCATTTGGCAAGGTTGACTAAACAGTCGTAAACACCAAAGGAAACACTTGAAGCACGGACAAAGGGCTTCTCAAAAACCATTAAAAGTGTCCTCTTCATTTGGCTCCAGGGAGCCATAATCCAAACGGAGTAAGTTTAAGCTCGCACTTTGGGATCTGAATCATATACAACAAGTTCCCTAAATCCTCATCATGTCTCATCACGGTGTACCCCATCCCATTAGAAACCAGTGCAGTCCATTTAGGGGAGCTAGTTCCAGGTCCTGACACTGACCCAAGATTCAAAAGGCTTGACAGGTCCACTGAACGGGTCCACTGAACGGGTCCACTGAACAATCAAGTTCAGATTAAGCCGGTCCTCCTTAACCACTACTAAAGCAGACTTCAGCTGACAGCAGCAGTGGTTGTTCAGGAGACCAGTCCGTTGGTCCACTGTCATGGCCGACTGGGACCGATGGTGGCTGTGAGCTACTGGCTGTATTGGAACCCACCTTCTACATACGTGTCAGGAAGGAACCGTGCAGCATGTAGGAACCACAGCAGGATGCGGCACGAAGCTGTTAAATCGCCTGTTTTTGCAGCAGTCCGAGGCTGTTCAGAAGAAATGTTCAGAAGAGCGTTTAGCTGGATAACACCTGTCAGAACGTCAGAAGAGCCCAGATTCACCAGCATTTTGTCGCATAACTTCAAACGTAGCCTGACTGGAGCCTGGGTGTCCTTTCTGTTATGAGCACTGGAAGCCTTGACCGGCCACATCTCTATGTATAGCTCCAATAAATACACCAAAGACAACCTCATGTCTCCGCTGTCTTTTCATTTGCATTGTAGCGTAACTCACTGCCAGAGTCAGCCTTGAAGCAAAACGTAACTTAATCAGTGTAAAAACCATCAACATGAACGGGGTATGGATTCAAGGGCTACAGGGAAAGGCCAACACCATGCCGCTTCTTTCTTTTCTTCTGACAGTGAGATGAGGAGACACTGCTGTGGAGGACAGAGCAGGAGTCTGGAGCTGCTGGACGAGGCTGGAGGCAGCAGAACCCACCGGCCTCCAGCATGACGACGTCTTTGTGTTTCATCTCTAAAGCTGTGTCTGGGCTTCCAGGTACAGACATGAGACTGATACGAGTCTTGGTCTTGGAGAAACAAAAATGCTTAACGAGTAAAGTGTTAAGTGTTCACATCTGGATCTCTGGATGAGTAATTATTGATTTTTAACTTACATTTTTCCATCCCGGGTCCTGCTGATAACCTGCCTCCGTCATCGCCTCTCTTTCTCTCTGAGCATCAAACTAATCAATCATCATCTCTTTTGTCGCTTTCCTGCCTCGTCCTCAAATCACACATACATCCACATGTGCACATATACAAAGGCGTGCACACACAAACACACACACACAAACACACACACACACACACACACACACACACTGCCTCTGCTGTGCCTTTGTGCTCCTTTAACCTTGAGGTCTGCAAGCGCCCAACTGTGATAATCTCTGCGACTGCCTTCATTACTGTTATAGGACACACATGCAGAGACAAACATCAAGGAAGAGCACATACATTTTAAACCCGTGAACACACACAGGTAAGAGGTGGAACATTTAAAATCTTTTTCCCCTCACTATTGACTTGAATCAGCATTAGGCTCATCAGATAGTGGGGCAGCGCTGGCTGTGTGTGTGTTATTGGCTGTCCTCTGCTAACTGGCTAGACGGACACAGCCTCCAGGAATGTCAAACCTCCAACCTGCATTTTGATGTGGGCACCCGCAGTCACTTGTACACCGTCGCCCACCGTGCGCTGCTGTGTGTGTGTCTTTGTGCGGCGCGTGTGTGTGCTGCTCATCTGTTGCGCGGTTGTGTGAGTGACAAGCCCTGGGCGTCACGGCAACCAGACAGGTACAGAAACAGTGGAGGAAACTTTGAGTAACACATCATTAGCTGATCGGCGGTCGGTGCACCAGTGACCCCCAAAAACACGCAACACTTCCTGGTAGTCGGTCAAAATGTGTGCACGACTGTCACAATGTATTCTGTACATCACGCGTGACCACACAGGACTGCACAGTGCCCGTGTGTGTGTGTTCATATGT
>NW_007578079.1:436235-442718 GCF_000690725.1 Stegastes partitus
TGTGTGTGTGCATGACAGAGGCTTGGCATGCGATCTGCTCTGCCACTCAGTCACCTGCCGCTCCACCATCTCTTTCATTCGCTCTCTTCCTCGCCTTTCATCCCTCCCTTCCCTCTGTGACACAACCTGTGGTTTTTGAGAAAGTTTTGAATGATTGGTTCTTTCATCTTTTTAATTGTTGTGAGTGTCTGTGTGCACGTGCACGTGCACGTATCAGTCGACTGTCTTTGCTTTCATATTCGTTTAAAATCAGCAAAGAAAAAAGAACTGTTTCCACAAGTTCTTGCTCACAATTCAGAGCTGAACAGAAAGTCAGACGAAGCGTGGAAGTCGTTAACATGAAGATGGACGCTGCAGTGTGATGCCGTAGACACGTCCAATCAGAGCGCAGCGTTACATCTGAAGCTCCAGGCCTCTCCAGCGCACCGCACAGCGCTCAGTTCTTCTCTTCAGGTGGCAGGTTAGAGGTTTGTTTTCCCTGTGACTGGTACTAACTGGTCCCAGTTATGAGCAGAGCACACGAATGCTGGTCTGACTGGTGGTGTTCCCAGTCAGAGCCGTCTCCGTGCTCAGGACTAAGTGCTGGCTGCTCCGGTGACGTCTCTGTGCTGCAGCGCTGATAAACGTGGGACATATCCAACCACAACTATCATAAAACTCATCTTGTGAAAGCAGCAGCCTGACTTCTGGGTGACGTCCTGACCAGTTTGGAAAGCAGTCATGGTCCAAAAGAAAACCTGCACGTTGTGACAGCAAATACACTTTGAATGCAGGAAGTTCCCCTCATGGGGCTTCAGACACAGACAGCACGGACACAGCAGACCAGCAGAGAGGAAGGACTCATTACCAGGACTGTGCAAGATGTGGATAACAGAATACAGGAAGGAATGACTGGGACGTGCAGGACCAGACTGGAACAGGTGAGATCACCAGGAAGCCAGGACACGTGAACAGGAAGTGACGATGGCCGCAGAACAACAGGGTGACCAGTGCTCAGTGAGTTCACCAGACAACAGGCTGAGCAGGACCTGGTGATACCGAGCCAGGACAGAGTACCACAGAGCGGAGTCAAGAACTACGCACACAGCACGGTACCAGAGTCCAGACCCGCCGACCGTAACTCTGCTGAACGCCAACACGGTGAAACACGTGACAGTGAGCACAGGCGCTACATCCACACGGCACACGCTTCAGAGTGAAGCTACAAACACGGCACCACACAGAAGGACACGTAGCCGGCAGCCTGAGGGCGGGCCAGCAGTGGAGGGGACTCAGGCAACAGGTCTGTGGGGGACTGACCTGCAGCGCTGGAGGCAGCAGGGAGTCCAGGGCAGGAAGGCTGCAGCTGGACCAGGCCAGGGCCGGACCGGGCCGGGCCGTCAGGGCAGAAGGCAGAGAGGCTAATGTGAGCATCAGCTAAATGTGTCCACTGGTCTGAACCATACGTTTGTTTTCTGTAAGATTCCAATCAAAGATGCTGAATCTGCACCTGTTCAAACACAGGGAGAGGCGTGTCGGCGCCAAGCCTCGGACCGCCCTCAGCCTCACGCCGCCTTCATGCCTGTTGCTGTCTCTGTATGTCCCAGCATCCTGCTGGCAGACTCGTCTCTTCTACACCCTGACTGTCCACAGTCTGGCTGATATCTAATGAACGTGTGTGACATATTTAGTCTTTGCTGATTGGACATGAAACCCAGTGCAGAGGCCCACGGTGAGGCCGACAGCACCGCGCTGCACTGAGGCCCGATGTGGGCCCAACAGGTGCTGGTTGCTTCTACCAGAGGTTCTGAGAGCCCATAAGTTGGTGACACCACACAGTCCAGGGAACTGCACACTGTGTTCTAGTTGTTCTTTAGAACACTCTGTACTGATGTTGATGGAAGCATCAGAATTAAAAGCTTTTAAAAACTACAAAACATTTCAGGTACGGTGAAAACTGAACTCGGTCTCTGCACACCGCCCTGTGCCTTCATCTGCACTGAATGAGTTGGATTATGGAGCTGCAACGGCACACTGAGAACCTGTGGAGGGTCTGGGTCTGCTCTGGACATGCAAAGCTCTGTCTGAGCCTCATACGTCCACTCGTCTGCAGTGAACGAGTGCTGGCTACATGCTGGACTGACCTTCTGGTGCAGGACGAGTCCAGGAGTCACACACACCATGCAGAACATGAGTATGTTCATACATTCTGGATTTTTCAATGTGGAAGCACAGATGTAAATGTAGGAATTCCTGAAGACGCATTGGATCCATTTCTACACTAATTATGATGCAAAGTGTTATTAAACGTATTGAAACAGGAGTGGAGGGAAGCTGGTAGTACGTGTGAAGGATCTGCAGCAGGGCCCGGCCATGCAGCAGCAGCAGCAGCTCGTCGTCCTGCTGCTGGCTGCGTGGAAACAATCAGGGCTTCTGCTGCCCGTCCATTCTGCTGTTCACAAGGTCTTGAGGCTTTTCAGCAAAAATCGATCCGGCTCTTAAATGGATAAGTGCGACGCCATGAAACTGAAGCTGGTGAGGGCGTGTCAGCGAGCACGTGTTCTCAGAAAAGCAATCGATGGTAGTTTGTAATTCGTTCCTCTTTACATTGATCCCCAGTTTGGCTTCTCTGATGGAAAACTATCCTGATGAATCTTTACATAATGTGTTCTTGTGTTTATGAGCAATACAAATTAACCATTTGGAACTTGGTTTGAAATGCTCTCACAGCCCCTTTACAAACTCAATCAGTTTAAGAGGAAAATAAGCCTGTTCACAATTCACAGCCAGATAAAAGGAGTTCACATGATGAAAAATAATTTCAGAAAGACATAAAAGACAAGGTAATGACCTAGACAGTTACAATTGGAGAATCAGTGAAAAAAATTAGCAGGAAGCGCTGTGAGTTGTGAGCTCAGCGCCACTGATGGGACTTTCTGCTGACTTTGGACTAAAGTGATTTCAATTACATTCTCAAGTTTGAGCGAGGATCTCTTTATCTCCTCATCCATAAAAGAAAAACAAATAATTAAATTCAAACTTACTCACCTGCAGCTATACACTAGAATCTTGTGCTGAGCTTCCACGGCGTGTTTCTGCACCTTTGGAGCAGCATTTACGACACAGAAATGAATTTAGCATAAACAAAAACATGTAAAAATCGAGGATGCATGAACCGAGCCAGTTCAGAGGATGTATTTAGACACAAAACGCCAATCTTTTCTCAATGCCCCCGACAGCATCCTTGGAGAGATTTAATTTTCCCTCAAGTGCCTGCCTCCCATCTCTTAGAAAAGTATGTTGTCGCTTCTCCACAAGGTTCCCCCACTCGGAGGATGCGTCTCTCTTCAGTCTGAGTTCAAGTGTCTAATCTTCTGTGTCTCAAGGTCAGCATTTGTATGCACTCTTAAGGGTCTTGATTCAAACAAATGAGACAAGAAAATTAATCGGAGGCAATGTATGAAGTGAGGATGTGTGTGTGTGTGTGTGTGTGTGTGTGTGTGTGTGTGTGTGTAGGCATGAATGCAAATCACTATGTGTGTGTCCAACTGGAGTCGGTAGAGGGAGAGCTCAGCTGCTCGGGTCGTCGGCCCGATGGGACCGAGCGACGGATGAAAGAGAAAGATAAAAGGCGGGAGAGAAAAGGTGAAAGAAGGAGAGCGGTTGCTGAGCAGAGCCCGACATTGTTCTCTGGATCACAGTCAGAAGGTTGTGTGTGTTTGTCGCTGTGTCCTCCTGTTTGTGCGTGGACGTGTCGGGCGGCGCCGGCACTCTGTCGTCTTGTTTGGGCTTCAGTGCCGTCAGAGCCTCCGTCCCCTCTGAGGACTTCCTCAGACAACCAGCTCCTGCCTGTTCTGCCCACAAACCCCAACCGTAGGGTCAACCATCTCCTTCTTGCCATCGTTCTACGTCCGCTCATGGGTCATTTTCTGGCCTCTAATTCTCAGGAAGGACTCAGGATCATCTCAGAGACGCTCCAGACAGCTTCACAGAGGAATCCTGCTCTTCATCTTAAATAACCTGCAACGTGATTACTGTCTCCACAGCAGCTCGATTCTACCTGATCTCCATGAGTGTCTGTAGTTAACACGAGTGCAGCTGCTGCATTTAACAAATGATCAACACGTCTAAATACACAGTGATGAACAAACAGCAGCTCATTTACCTCTCATCCAGCTAAACTCAGCCGCATCGCTCCTCTTCTGATTGAAGAAATAGATTTAAAGCAATAAACTGAACTTAACTGTTTCATCTACTGAATAAAAAGGAAATATTTATGAAATTATGATCTTTTCATGTGGAAAAAACATTCAATTTTCTTTAACAAATGGAGATTTTATGGTTATTCGTAGTGACGGGTTTTTACTGTTACTTTACATTAGACATGACATTCAGTTTATTTTTGTACATTTATCACAATTTTGCTGTATTTAAAAACTATAGTGAAAAACTTTTAAACGAAAAACAAATCAGGTAAATGAGGTTTTGTTTTCACAGCGTGTCTGATGTCGGCATGGAGCTCTGAAGAGGCTTCGGACCTGAAAGCCACGTAGGACACGTTCAACAGCCCAACAACCAGAAGACGGACACAAAGCGCTGAACAACAACACAGACTCATAAACACTATTCTACCGGTTGTCTCGTGTAAATAAAGCCCAACACAAAATCACAAAGCGTCCTTCGTGGTTGCAGCTTCTTTATAAAACACACATGAGGCAGCAGGATGCTGTGAGCTGCACTCATCACATGTTCTGTTTGATGGACTACGTTTTCAGATTCTGAATGCTGAAAATAAAAAAGAGAAACAGAGGAGAGGAACCGTCCTGACAAATGGTTTGTCTGTAGATTCAAAGTTCCTGACAAGCTGATGTCAGCTAAACACTGCTACGTTCATCCTTAGTCACAAGGAAAGGAGGTAAACAGAGAGCAGGAAGGAACGCTTTATCCATCCATCCATCATCCATTCATCATACATCCATCATCCATCCATCCATCATACATCTATCTATCTATCTATCTATCTATCTATCTATCTATCTATCTATCTATCTATCTATCTATCTATCTATCTATCTATCTTCCATCCATCCAGTCTCCACCTTTCATCAGCTCCACTCCTAAATGAATTCACTTGATTTTCCTTTTTTTCTTTTAAAAACAGACTTTGCTGGATTTTAAAGGTTGGAAGTGACCGTAGGAGGCACCTTTGGTATTTGCAGGGAGGAAAGGTTTGGACACATGAAATATTTTATGAAGATGTGACTCCTGATCTGCAGAATAGCACAAATGAGATCAAATCTTTGCCTTAAGCCAGTCATCATGTAGAAGTCGTCACTCTGCCATGACATCCTGAGACATACGTCAATGTTTGTCTTCTTTTGTTTCTAATGGAAAACATGTTTCACAAACTTTCAGACTCCTGACGGTTCAAATGGGATTCACAAACACTGCCTTCAAACATGAAGGCTACAATCAGCCATACCTCCATACCTCCATGACTCCGTCCTACCTGCTGTCTCAGGTAAAGCCTGAACATAGAAATAATATCTCCTGTTTGGCTAAAACGTCCACATATTGCCGTTCTTTCCCTTTTCACTGCTTCTTTCTACTCATGCCGAGGACAGATGATGTGAGTTAGAGTCACGGAAGATGTTAAGAAGAGATGTTTCTTAAATGATATGCTTTACAAAGTAAACTGTTGATTTTCAGGATGGGAGCTAGCACTGTTCCTCCACAGTGGACGCTGTGGTCACAACCACTGCACTGATCTGCTCACCTGATCCCCTGCATGTCTTTCTAATATATATATTATCTGCACACAGTTTGATTTGGTCATTACTCCGACCTGGCATTCTGAATGCTGCTGGTACAGTCGTGCTCCTGTAGATGTTCAGAGAGACGGCATAAAGGAATGAAATGAGCCTCATTAAATAATGTTTGACGGCGCTCTCTCTCTCTGCTGCACTCACACCGGCCCAGCTTCAAATCAACTGTGACACTGAAGAGTACAAATGTGTGGGCATCCAGCACCGGGTTTTCCCACATGTGCCGACTCCAGATGGCCTCAAAGACACAACGGGTGACACACACACACACACACACACACACACACACACACACACACACACACACACACACACACACAGACACAGACACAGACACACACACACACACACACAGACACACACACACAAAGTGATGACCCACCCCTGGGACCCTCTAACAGGCTTCAAGCTGGGATCAAAAACAAAGTATAAAAGAAGAAAGCGAAATCAAAACCGGATGCTGGTGAAGGCTCGACACAGAGAGAACATCACCTCCCTGACAATAAGAGGTCTGTGTGGCAGCATCAAAGCCGGAGTGAACAGAACCAAACGCTGATCCATTTAGAGCCACGGCCCACCTGAGGAGGAGCTCAGCTCACGGCCATCAGTGGCAGCACAAGCAAAAGCAAACACATCCTGGTGCCATGTTCTGAAAGACACAACGGATCTCTGGATCCCT
>NW_007578079.1:444802-454512 GCF_000690725.1 Stegastes partitus
GCCTCACCGACCTCCAGAACTCTCTCCGTGTTGTTCCTGTTGCCACCTGGTGTAGCATGATGTGGTGGGTTATGGTGGACATGTCGGCAGAAGGCCAGTACCGAGGTGAACACACCGTGTGTTTCATGCTATCTGGTGTTCCTGTTGTGTTCTTCATGACTGGGTCATCAGCATCAGACTGAAGAGTCATAATCAAAAGATCACGTTCTCATAATTACCAGACGTTGGCTGAACTGATCTGATGTAATTATGAGATGCACGAGTCATAGTTATGAGCTTTTCTACACTAGTGCACCAGTAGAGGGAGAGAAGTTAAAAATCCAGCCCTGGATGAACTCACCTGACTTGTACCTTCTACCTGCTCCGAGGAACAAAAAGCTGTTCAAGACGTGGAGCCATGATGTGTTGTTTTTTAGGAGGCGCTGACCTTTCTGAGCTAAACAGCAGCGCAGACAGTAAATGACAGAGCTAATTGTTTCACCCCACAGTCCATTCTGCCGCTCACTCCTCTCTACTTGGACCATCCCTCCATCACTTCTTCTAATTTCTCTCAATTATTGTCTCCTTATGCTGCCTCTCTCATGGGAAAGTGTGTGTGTGTGTGTGTGTGTGTGACCTTCCTGAACCGTATGGCCATTTATGGAGATTAGATAAAGTTGCCTCTTGCCTGACTCATTGGCATGCATTAAGCAGAATACGACAATAACATGGACGCACGCACACAAACAGTCTTGCACAAGAAGACCGTCTTAAATCGAGGATATAGGAGCAAATTAAAGGTAAAAGCGCTCTTGGTTTTTCTTCTTTTGTGAGACATCATCTGTTTTTCAAAAAGCCACGCTGGCCGTCCTTTCCCCCTCGCTCTAATGGATTTTTGATTTTTCCAGAGCATGCAACACAATTAGCTCGTCTTCCTTTCTTTATTAATGACACATTTACTCTTTTCTTTTCCCTCGCTGTTGTTTATTCTTGCACTAAATTGCGGAGCGAAGGGGTCTTAAAAGTGTACGGTGTGTGTGTCGGTGTGTGTGTCAGTCGGTGTGTGTGTCGGTGTGTGTGCCGTGTGTGTGTGTGTCAGTGTGTGTATCGGTGTGTGTCTGTCAGTGTGTGTGTGTCGGTGTGTGTGTCAGTGCGTGTGTGTGGCGGTGTGTGTGTCAGTGTGTGTGTCGGTGTGTGTGTCGCTGTGTGTGTGTGTGTCGGTGTGTGTGTCGCTGTGCATGTGTGTGTGTCAGTGCGTGTGTGTGTGTGTGTCGGTGTGTGTGTGTGTGTGTCGGTGTGTGTGTGTGTGTGTGTGTGTGTCGGTCTGTGTGTCGGTGCATGTGTGTGGCGGCGCTCGTCATTTGAATAGGCTCGGGGCTCATTACTGCTGTGTTTTATTCTTGTTTTTATAAACCTAGAAATCAGTGCTTATGTTCGATAAAAACTTGATAAATTATAATAAGCAAAAAAAAAAAAGGCACAAAACCCAAGTCACATAAAGACGGTGTATTTCTAATCATTTACTATTTTTAACAAGGTTTAAGGACGACGTTGAGCGGCCGTGTGATCAGCATCTAGCTGTCTCTGTATGACTGGTGTGGAGAACCAGGGCTCTGTCTTCCTAAAGCAGGACATGTAGAAACCAGGGCTGCTGACATGTCCAACTATCCACGGGAAGACAAAGAGGTTGTAGTTTGGTGTCTATCCCACCTACAGGATATAATGCAGTCAGCGTGGATGTGGAGAGATGTGATGCAAACGACTGGAGCCAATTAAAACTTCCAAGGACCAACAACCCGCTGTCAGCTCGCAGTGGCACAGCTGACATCTACATACAAAGCCAGACCTTCGTCCCACTCAGAAACATGAGCAACACAAGAAAGACGCAGCGAGACAGTGAAAGAAATGAAAATGTGATCTGTTTACCTGAAACAGGTGCTTGACCTTTGGGTCAGTATCTCAAAGCCACTTTGTCTTCACTGTAAGGAGATACGGGGAAAGTGAAAAGCAGCTTTGTTGCATGTTTAAAATGTTGATTGGGTTCATTAAAACGTGTTTACTGTGTGACCTTCACTGATTCAGCAGGTTGAACTGGATGAAGTTAATGTACATGAAGTAGCTCAGCATCGTCCTGCGTGGCTGCCTGGAAACACTCGGACCAGCTCCACACACACTTTTTATAATAGTCTAAGGAAAAGAACTTCTCCAAAATGTGAACAGAAGTTTCATTTCCTTTCAGCTGTGAATTAGCAGATTAGACTCTAATTGCACCAATTTGGAGGTCCGTTTGTCTTAAACAGCAACGGAGGGAAAAGGTCAGAGTGGAACTTAAACATGGAAATCATAATTTAAAAAGAGAAAGGGGAGAACAGTTCAGCGTGAGAGCAACTGGCCGGCATTGTTCACGGGGATCAGTGAAATGTGCTGAATCAGTACACATACATACAGCATATACGGCTCATGCTGGACTGACTGAGGCGATCACTGATAATCAGCTTGCTGACTTCCACTACTGCAACGTTTCTGAGAACCACAGAAACTGGTTCGGACATGAACCCAGAGGAGCCAAAGTCCAGATTTAATGCTGGGAATGTGCTCCTAAAACCGTCTGGTGCTGTCCTCCACCTCCACCTTCCTTTCTCTGACTGAGATGTGTGTGTGGCTGTTTTCCTACCAAGTCATCAGCAGAACCAGGACCTGCAGCGGGGAGTGGTTCACCTGGTCACTGTCTTCACCTGCCATGAACAAGGGCTCGGTTCACCGCTCCATGCTGCTCACGGTCAGCAGCTCAGCCACCTTTGTGCTGACTCTTTGTTCCTCTGCTAGCTCTCCGGTGCCACCCCGTCCTGCTGACTCCTGCCCCACCAGCTGGATCCCTGCTCATCGTTCACACTCTCTGGTCGCTATGACGATGTGAAGACCCACGCTTTGGGATTCCCTCGGCCACCACATCCACCCCTCACTGCCCTCAGTGCTGCCCCTCGTCCCTGTGCATGCTCAGTGTGTCACCGTCCTGTAGCTGTTAGCGCTGGGTGCTACAATAGCTATCGTCTGTGCTGTGCTCCAGCTTCCTGCAACACACTGAGCCCTGTGTTATTCGGTTCTGTTCGCTCCCCGGCCTTAACAAATGTTCTGAAGTCTGAACTGTGTTCTGTAGTTCAGGTTCTGGTCTCGTGGGCCTCGTGGGCCTCCATAGTTCTCCCTGCTGTCTGTCCTTGTACTTGTAGTTCTCTGTCATTCCTGCAGTCGTCACCATTATACCACATCCACCGTCCCTGGACTCCACTGCTTTACCTGCTCGTCCTGATAAATTGTTCGACTTTACTTCTGCTGCCGTGTCTTCGGTCTGAGCCTGGACCTGTGTCAGGTGACATTCTGTCTACAGTCATTTAGAGACAAACCTTCAGCCGAGGGAACCAAACTGTTTCCCCCTCAGAACCCTTTTTCTTTTTCTTAAATGTATATAATGCAGGCTCACAGCGTCTCATCTCACAGCTCCTAACACAGTCCGGTACAGACCTTCTGAAGCTAAACAGAGACCCCAACGATACAGAGCTGCCTTCACATTCCCAACGGTGGGAAGGAACCAAAAAAAAGTCTCTGATAGGGAGAGGGGGAAAAAGCTTTGACAGAACCGGGCTCAGGGAAGGCAGCCATCTGCCTGGCCCGGTTTGGAGGGGTGGCAGGAAAGCAGGAGGGGTCTGGGTCTGGGTGGGGACAGCAGGACAGCAGCAACACAACAGAACAATGAACACTTTGGAGGCTGGTGAGGCCACAAACCTGCTCATGTAGCTCCAGACAGAGAGACGTCCACAGAGTCAGTGACAGTGATGGTGCTACATGAACGTATAGCAGAGAGAGAGAGGAGAGGAGCCCAGTGCATCATGGGAGTCCCCCGGCAGTCTGAAGCTACAGCAGCATCGCTGAGCGTCGCAGAGCGTTTCGAGCAACAAGGCGAAGCGTAGCCTACGAGCTCATTTGCATAAAGTAGACTTGACTTCTACTTCATGCAAATTTGCTGTGACTGCAATTTACGCAGTGCTTCCTGATAATACTGCTGAAAGGGAGCATGTGCAATGTAAACAGTACAGGTCCTAACACAGAGCCCTGTGGAACTCCATCACCAACTCTGCTGTGGGAGGATCATCACTAACCTGAACAAACTGGAGTCTGTCTGATACATATGATTGAAACCAGTTCAGTGCCGTTCCTTTAAGTCCAGTAACATGTTCCCGTCTCTGTAATCAGGTGCTGTGATCCACTGGATCAGATGCAGCACTGAGATCCAGTAGAACCAGTACAGAAACTGTCAGACCAGTGGGCCATCCCATTTTCACCTTTCCAGCAGTCCTTGAACTGCTCATGGTGCACCATCAGGACAATGATCTCAATTTAACCTGAAGATTGTAATATTTCATCAGAACTACTTCATATTTAAAATTGGGTTAGGTTCTGGAAATAAGAAATGTGGGCTGTGGTGTGAATGAGGAGCCAGAAGGGACTCAGCTACAGCCAGCAGGTACTGGACAAACATGCCGGTACTTTGTGGCTGAACTGGGCTGAAGTGCAGGTAAGCATGGGGACAGGTGACACAGGACAGGTCACACATGTTGATGACTGTTTTGTTTTATTAAATCCTGAAAAGCAAATTAAGAAATGAACTTTTGTTTCTGTTTTACCCTTTCTAATAAATACATGTATAATCCTATATATATATATATCACTGCACACAGGGCGTCTCTGAGTCCTCTGCTTCCTGCTTGTTCGGTTTCCAGAGATGTGCAGAACAAATGAAGCCACAGTGAGCATGACGGGAGCAGATGAAACAGTATTTGGGGTTCAGAGGGTGAAAGATGAGAGATTTCTTCCATCAGCTGCTTCAGATGGAGGTCTGGAGCCCACAAGCTCAGGTCGACTTTTTAATATTTGAACGTTTGGATACAAAGCAGTAAAGGCGACGATTGTCTGAGATGAAATGTGATGTTTTAATTTCCAAGACCTCGTTTATTTGTGAGGTCATTATCCCAGAATATTACTGTTGGTGTTAATAATGTACTTCTGCTGAGAGAATGGTGACGATAATCAAGTGCCTGAATAGATGCTGCCTTTATTCTCATCGCACATCTCCACGCTGAAAAAAACTTTAGCTACCAGCTTTTCTGAAACATGTCAAGTCTTTCCACCTGCTTCACACTTGGCTCTTCAACACAAAGCCTCACTTGGCCTTCACATTTAAGAGTTTGCCTTCGTGTGCTGGTTTATCATTCATCCTATCCTCCAACAAACACTCACACTTGCAGCTTTTGTTCCACCTGCCTTCATTCCTTGTTTCGTTTTCACTTCTTGTCTTTCACCATCCTTCACACTGCTTCCTTTTCACTAACAGGTGCACCTCTGTCATTCTGCTGCATAGAACTGTGCAGCACAGAAGTCTTCAGAGATTCCCACCAAGAAACAGACACCGAAATGAAATCAAGCGGAGCCTCCCTCCAGCTCAGAGTCCTGCTTCCTCGCCAACAGTACATGGCCATGCTGCCGCCGGGCCACTGACGGACTTCTGGCGCACAACAACAGAGCGCCAGACACAAAATCCCTCTCAAGGAGCAGATGCTTGCTTCCTCTTGACATATGCCCCTGAGATGGAGGAAGGCAGGAGATATGAGAGGAGGGAGGGGAGAGCGTTAATCTGAGAGAGGAAACAAGGACACACAGGCAGAAATGGCAGAAGAGAAGCATCTGAGGAGCACCGTGAGGCTGCTGTGATTCAGGAGGAATGCTGAACGTAAAGCTGTAAATGTTAGAGCCGTAGTAGAAACAGGATTCTGCTCAGAGCCTTCTGAGGGCGCAGTGGTAGAGAAAAGCTCTCCTTCTCTAATAAATCACATGTAGGGGCACTGGTTCAGGTCACAGCGTCAGAGGATGAGCCGAACAGAGGAGAGAGGACAGCGAGCTCCTTCTCGGTTAAAGACGAACAGATGGTGCTGAAAGAAGAGAGGACGGGAATAGACGAGAGAGGAAGAGGAAGAGGGGGTTAGACAAAGCGCTGCTTCGTTTCTGTCGTCTGTTTGCACCATTTCTACTGACAGGAGACTAAATACAGTGTTTTACGCACAGATCGTCAATATGAGGTCAGTGAAAAACAGGCAAATAAAAGCCACAGCGGGCTTTGTAGCCGGCCGGCTACCAGCAGCTGCATTCAGGGACAAATGGACTAAAACTAGAGGCACCAAAAGTCACTTGAATCCATATATTTTCCAGAGATGGGCTATAAATGTGTGAGGAACGCACATGAAACACGGCTCTGATTCAGTCCTTCTCCAGCAGCTCTTTTCAAAGACTTCACACTGAGGCGGCCTTGATGGTTCAGAAGAGGCACAAACCGTGTTCATCCACGTTTGGTTTCAGAGATCAGGTCATCCACATCACAAAAAACTACTTTCTCATCAGCTCCAGTCGCATCGAGTCCCTGCAATCCATCAAATAGTGGGAACAGAAACATCTCACTGTGACACCAGCACCAACACAAACTCCACCGACAGTCTGGATGTTTCACATCCACCTGCTGCAGTGGACAAAGTCACAGAGGAACCACAGTTTGCCCTCCATAGTAAATTACCCCCCAGCAAGAGGCAGGATGCTCAGAAGTTAAACCCAGACTCAAAGAAGAGGTGTTTTTTCATTACAGGTTTTTATTTTTTTAGGCTTTTCTCATCATCTTTCTTCTCAGTTTCTCTCATTCTCAGTCAGTTTCCTAATTGCCCACCTCAGCTCCGACTTGTTTTCCCTCTTGTCATATTTGTGCCTCCCTTTAAAGCCGTGAAAACACCAAATACTGTACATACACGAGCTGCACACGGATCCTCACACACCAACACTTCCAGTCGCCCACAAGGTGAAATCTTTTCATTAAAGAAAACAAACAACGCACACACACTTCGAGCTCACTATAAACAGCAAGTCTTTCATTAATACGCACAAGAATTTAATTAACAGCTATTGATAAGCTGTGCCTGTCTTAAGGACATGTTTGTTTGTGAATATGGATCCGTGTGTGTCTGTGTATCTTAAGGACATGCTCGTTAAGCAGTCATTATACAGTTATCTTCTTGATTTGTGAAGCATGAAGAGGAGACACACACACACACACACACACACACACACACAGTGGGAGCTATACACACGGCGTGTTGACGGATTAGATGGGAGTTTTTAATCATCTTAATTAAGCCTAATTGTTATTTGTTGAATATGTGGCATTTATGAAGTTCACGGGGAAATGAAAGCAGACTGAGCGCTAATTAAAACACAAGAACTGTGTTTTATTACAAGAATTTGTCAAGAAGCCGAAGATGTTGAGAGAAAAACGATGAGTAAGAGCACAAAGACAAGACGCTCAGCGCCAGAGGCTTCAGGTGTTTAACAGGCAGCACAGAGACAAGAGACAAACTCAAATAAAGGCTGATGTCACCACGTTTAAGGTCAATATGATCAAGAGGCTAACGACAGGACATCAAAGCCTAAGTCCTGTCCTGTTGCCACCAGGTGGCGCTATGACTGTGAGTGGACATCACTCTGATCCACCGTGTGAAGCTGGAGGTGGATGGGAACATGTCCAGGTGGTCACACACACTAAGCTCAGGGGCCAGCAAGGCACAAGAGTTTGACCACTTCTCATCATGAAGGCCTGTCGTATGGACCGCTGGACTCACCCCAGAACCCAGAACAACCCCACAATGACATTTGTTTGACGGGAGATGACAAGTATAAAAACAAAAGTCATAATAATAGTAATTAGTCCAGCATTCACTGCTTCACTCCTCGGCCTGAACGACGGTGTGTGGAGCACACTGGCCCCCGCCAGGAGACAAAACCCAGGACTGCCCTCCTGGATGCACCTCAGGATACAGTAGCTGTCTCCACACACACACACACACCTGAACACACTCATGTGCCAGCAAAAGGCCACACACACACACACACACACACGCACACACACACACACACACTCTGTACACGACCTTCCTGATTTCCTTCTGCTTTTCTTCCCTCGTCTCGCTCTGCTCTGTGTCTGTATATCTGCCACAAACACATATTTTATTCATGAAATGGAATAAAACCAGCGTGACTTGAGTTGCCACCAACCAACTGGTTCTCCAATCAAAGTTCTTACTAATGAGATTCATCATAATGCAGATCTGTGTTATTAAAAGTTGTCTTTATGGAAATGTGCAGCTCCATGTACAATGTGAGCTGTCTGTGCTGGATATGAGCGTTTCATCAGGAAGTGACTGACTCCACCCACAGCTCCACCTGACACCAGCTGATCCTTGGGTTTTTCAAAAACTTCTAGTCTTTGTCTTTGTTTCTGCGGCTTCACAGACGATAAAATGTGTTTTTTTCTGTGATATAATAAATGCGTCAGGCTGATGTGGCGATTCGATTCGACCACGGAGACGTGTTGCTTGATTGCACCTGATGTCAAACAGAAAGAAACACATGGAGCTCCTGTGGAAGCTTCTGAAATGCTGCCTGTGGTGTTGCACCTTCTACAGAATAGAGCAGCTGGCTGTAGGACTGAGACGTGGAACAGGATTCCTGGAGAACTTAGCAGCACCATCCATGGAAAGCACGAACAAATCAAAGCTCCTCCACAGCCGACAGCCGTCAGCGTTTCACTCAGACTTCAGGTTTGGCCGTTCACAACAGCTTCAGATCACTTTGACGTCAGACCTGGTTGGACATCACACAAACCACTTCTTTACCAGCATCACCAGTCTTACTGCAACTTCTGAGGTTGCCCTGAAGGCTGACGTCCCCTTTATTCATAAATCAAATGAAAGACTTGATGCAAAATCATGTTTACGCCACAAGATGTAAAATGCAGCTCAACCACGAAGACAACAATCTTCCTGAAGCACTCCTCATGTAGAGGTCCACTTCACTGGTCCTCCTGTCTTGAAGGTAATCATCTACAAATGCTAACACCATGCTGAGAATCAGACCCCGTCACAGAAGCTCTGGGTCACGGTTCGTCTGCATACAGGACACGTGTGAACTAAAAGCAGTCCAGCTGGGAGCAGCAACACATGACACATGACGTGTGTGTGTCCACACACAAGTTAACGGTCTCAAGGAGTACAACATGTCTTCATACATGATTAATACAAACACATACTTAGCAGGTTGCCACCTTTCCCAGGTGGTGCACACACATACACACACACACACACACACACACACACACACACACACACACACACACACAGTTAGCGCATTTAGCACCTTGTAAAAACCCCTGTTGACCTGAAGAAACCACAGACAGACTGAAGACAGGAGGAAGAGGAGGAGGAGGAGATGAAGAGGGAGGAAGACACACCTGGTGTTAGCTTTTCTCCAGACGGCTAATCAGATGGAAGTTGGAACGGCCGGCGATAAGAAGGTGGCGGAGATCCTGGGAGAGAAACGGAGAGATTGTCAGGCATTAATAATGGATGGCAGATCCTTAGAGACCATGTTCAGACATTAATAATGGATCAGACTCAGCTGGAGGGCCAAAGAGCACCTCAGCAGAACGTACCTGAGGAAAGAGGAATGTTTTCATCACTTCCATGTTCTGCTACCAAACGTGTGACCCGTCTGAGAGACATGGACGGTTCTGAAAGAGAACAGGAACAAACTACTTTAAGGTAAACATTCTGCGTCCTCACAGCACTAAATACCCTCATCTACCA
>NW_007578079.1:456857-465633 GCF_000690725.1 Stegastes partitus
GTAACACACACACACACACTCTGTGTCAGACTAGGCGGCGTCCTGATGGTGAATCACACTCGTTTAGGAACAAAGGCTTCAGCTTGTCGTCCCTCCATCCCTCGCTCGCCCTCGCTCTCTCTCTCTTTCTGGCAGATAGGAGTGTGTAATTGTTGCTGAAATGCATGGACACACACACACACACACACACACACACACACAACACGAAGCCTGGTGCACGTATTAACACACTGACGCATGTACTCAGCACTCACGTACATGCGTGACACACACACACACACACACACACACTCGGAGCGTATGGGTGTATAATTACAGTGAGTGAAGCGGCACTAAGGAATAATTACAGAGGCTGGTTGCTGTTGTTGTTGTTGTTGTTTCCAACAAATAAACCAGAACACAAACAAGATGGAGGGGTGAGCGGCGGGTCAGGCCATTTGTGTGCCGGCGCTGAAACACAGCAGCTCTGGACGTGGTGAAGCCTCCTGAACCCTGCATCCCTCCCGTTGCTGCTGGAACACCTCCTCCTTCGTCTGGAGTCCCTCTGCTTGAGCCTCCTCTCGTGACACGATGGGACGTCTGACGTGTCGACGGGGTCGCACCAGGACTCAGGTTCAGGTTCTTCCACACCAAACGGGGAGAGCGAGTTCCTTCCTGGACCTTGTTTGGTGGTGCTGAAGCCGCCAGGCCTTTTCTGAAACAACAGAATCATGACAGCAGCTCCGAACGAAGAGCGTCCCCACACAGATGATCTCCTGCCATCCATCCTCCGTCTCTTTCATTTGTCAGTTCCTCTCTCAAGAGCTTCATCCCCTTTTTGCACTTTGCTCATGTTCTCAAAAGTCTCCCCGACTCAGACGGGTTTTCCTTCCCCACGTCCACACGCACACGCAGCGCCCAGCCACTCACCTGTGCTGAAGGTAAATGGAGTGTGAGGTTTTACTGGTGCTGTGATTGTGGGGTTTGGCTCAGGAGGAAATAAGTGTTTAGTTTGTTTATGTGCTATCAGACAGCAGGTGGCGGAGTCAGCACGGCACCTCTCGACCCGAACCGCTGGGCCGAGATGGAGGCACGAGGGGCGGCGCCGGGAAAACTTCACATCACTCTGAGTGTTGACGAGTGAGCTGATGGTGAGCACGGACCCAGCACACGGTCACATGATCGCACGGAAATGAACGACTGTCAGAGTTCAGACATTCACAGGTGTGTGTGTGTGTGTGTGTGTGAGTGTGTGTGAAGCGGTAGGGGAGGTGTGAGGCTGTGGGTTATCCCACTGTGTCACAGAGACAGTCAGCCAGGGAGGGAGGGAGGCAGCTCTCTTGCATGTAGAAAAAAAGGAGAGATGAAAAATGTGCGATAAGTGCGAGCGGTGTGCGGCGGCTTTGTTCTACTGAGGCTGGTTCAGCGGCGGATGAAGAGCCGACTCTTACTGGGAAATCACAGCTTGGCTCGGCGCTCTGTCTTTCATTGGTTTGCTCTTTATTCCTCTCCCTAACCCGCCGTTCTTTCGACAGTTTTTGGTCTCTTTATCAACCTTCGTTTTCATCTCTTGTCCTTTTTGCTGTATTTATTTCAGACTCATCGTCTCTTTTCCCCTCAGCCAGTCCATCCTTATCGCTCGACTTGATTCAGCTTCTGCTTTGCACCTCCGTCTACGTCCTGCTGCATAGAAACTGTGCGTCTCTTTCTGTTCAAACATGTACTGATCTTTAAACTCCAGCCATCCTCCCTCCTCCTCCGTCAGCCTCTGCTCCAGACTGAGCCCTATTAGTGGATGCAGCTTCTAACGTGCTCACACAGAGCAGAACTGTCCGGCGCCGGTCCAACTAAACTGCATCTTAATTCGACTTTTAGGGAAACATTTGTCTGTTATGTGTCAGAATTATGTTCAGAGTCATCTCATATATTGCTTTACCAGTCCGACTCGTGGCCCAAAAAATAAGTCCAGACTTCAAACTTGTTGTGAAATATTCTAATTAAACCCAAACCAAGTTGTTCAGGTGCCTCAGATGCCAACCAAGCAGTGATATTTTCCCACAGAATCTAAACAGCAAGTGGGAATCAGAAGTCAACAAAGTCTGAAAGCAGGACTTGAGTCCCAGCTGGTCCCACATGAGCCTCGTTTTCATGGCTAAGACTTGGTCCAGCACCCCTCCTCCGGCCTGCTGCCTGTCAAAGGCTTAGATTGTCCAGCACAGTCCCACCGTTCAGGGTTTTTAAAGTGTAAATGAACTCAGTACAGCGTACGTCAGCAGACAGCGAGCAGTGCATCCTTCTCTTGTTCTGGAAAACAAGCAAAGCATTCAGAACTGAATCGGCCCAGTTACATTCCGACCTGAACAGGGGTCTGCAAGAAACCTTCAAAAACTGGTTTAAGTTCTGCACAGCGAAGGGTTTCAGGAGAACAAGATCTAACCATCACCCAATAAAAGGACAACACTCACAGCTGCCTGTCACCTGAAACGACGTCTGTTTGAGGGAGATTCCTCGTCACGCCCACGGCACGACCACGCCAAGACCACGGCACGCCCACGGCACGACCACGGCAAGACCAAGACAAGACCACGGCACGCCCACGGCACGACCACGACAAGACCACGGCAAGACCACGACAAGACCACGGCAAGACCACGGCAAGACCACGACAAGACCACGGCAAGACCACGGCACGCCCACGGCACGACCACGGCAAGACCAAGACAAGACCACGGCACGACCACAACACGACTATGGCACGACAACAACGCGACCACGGCACGACCACAGAAATGTTAAAAAAACAACAACTGGGACAACTGTGAAGACTTTAGATTAAATTCAAGATTGAGGAACAACCAGCGATGAATCAGGGCATGGTGCCAACAGAGGAGGAGCAGGAGGAATAAAGGTGTGTGTTGTCATCAGAACACACACCTTTCCACTGCAGCTACCAAACGTGTGGTCGTGTTGACAGGATGAAATAACCGTTCACTATGAGCAGTGTCACATTAAAGCTGCACCGCTTGTTTTTCAGTGAATGCTCCTGAATCAAATGAAGACGGACGAACACGGCATCCAGACCTTAAAGGTACAAACTAGTTTCATATGCAGTCAAATAAAAGGCAGGACGCTAAACTCTGCTGCTGGCAGTGATGTGATTATTAGAGTCACGATCTTCAACAGATTCCTTCTAGACATGTTTACTTCAGCTACACTGAGCTTTACCGTTAATCACCCTGCCGCCGTGGCCCGTGCGTGTGTGTGGCTGTGTTTAATACCCTAACAGCCCCATTACGCGCCATGGTTTTACCCTAAACTTCATCTTTGGGGAAACGGGAGCCGAGCGGCGCTCTGGATGAGCCCGAGGCGTTTCCTTACGTGCTCAGTTCAAAGGGGCGGGAGGCAAACCTCCGTAATTCAATTTCAATTAAAGGAGAGAAGAAGAGCAGCTTTAATTGATTGTCGTTATGCCAGAGCTCTGTGTGTGTGTGTGTGTGTGTGTGTGTGTGCAGATGTCCTACTTCTCCTTGCTTGACTACACTCTGCTTGTTTCCATCGATGCAAACTGGACATCAGCTCCGTACTCTGGTTACTAACATGAAGCACCACAGAGTCCTGCTGTTAGTGTGACAACAGCCTCGTAAGCAGGGTTTAGAATCACTCAAAGGTCCATTCCTTTTTCCACATTTTTATTTCACACCAAAGCCAACCTGTGTGTGCCATCATGAGAATCCAGCACGCAGACATGCAGCGGTACGGCGCCGAGCGCTGGATCCCCAAAGTGACGGCGACTCAGAACCGTCCTGACGCTCCGCCTGCCTCGCTGTGTGCAGACACGGGTCAGCGAGTAGACGTGGAAAAAACAGAGAGGAAACTGCCTTTGCTAAGTTGCTTTTCCTTTCTCTCTCTCTTTTTTATCCTTTGTTTGTTTGCATTATTTGAGCTGGGATTTTTATTCGGCATCTCCTCGTCCCTCGTCGTGCGCTCTTGGCTCGGCTACAGGGCGTTAATGAAAGCATTTCGAGCAAACATGTTGATTTTTGTTTCCATGGGGACCCAGAAGGCCTGACAATGTCACCGCGGCTCCGGCCAACAGCCCGCCGCCGAAACACTGCCGTCTTTTTCCTCTTTTATTCACACGATGCTCCGCTACGTCTCCACAACTCTCCGTCTCCGTTACACGTTCACTCCGCTCGCGCTCTGTGTTTTTGTTCATCACTTTCTACTTGTTTGTATTTAACTCTGTCTTTGCCTTTACAGTGTGTGGAGCAGCCCTTCAGCTCTGTTTCTCCCTTTTCTCCTCTTTCCTTCTCTGTTCTGACCCCTCTCCATTCTGCTCTCTGCCTTTCTTCCTTTGTTGTCGTCTGTGTGTGAAGAGCTGTGATAAATAAAGACAAACACGGCCGTATGTGTCTGTGTGTGCATTAGAGAGGCGGACGCCAGCCCTCTGATAGCATTGTTAGCCTCTCCACCTCTCCTCACTCCACTGCACATCCAGCTACAGGCTTTCTTCCCCCTCTCCATCCATCCCTCCATCCGTCCAGGCCCCGAGCCAGCAAGGCGGCGTCAGGGCCAAGTCGGGCCAGGATGGAGGCTTCATTGTAGGGCTGCAGGGGGCGTCGGTGCAGGAGGATGAGGACCAGGGATCCAGGCCAAGCCCCGGACCCAAGACCCTGATCTGGCTTGCCAAGCGATCCACTAAAGGGCCTCCGTGGCTGGGCACAACATCAGGGCAAGAGGGGAGGCGGAGGCTGGAGGTCTCAGTAGCGGTAATGGCAGTGGCTAGATTAAGACCTTCTCTTAGAATTAACACAATGGAGAAGGTCTACAGCGAAGCCACACACACACACCAACACACACACACGGCAGCTCTATTCAGCTTCATCCGCGTCGCCCATCAGAGGCAGGAAAGCATGAATAAATACATGAGCAGTGTAGAGCTCCATAGGACTGATAAAAATAAAGAACACACATGAATTACAGGAACTGAAAGAAAGAATGGTAAATTGAAAAAAGGAACAGATGAATAATTTTGATGGTTTTGTACTCCAGTAATTGTGATGGAAGAAAAAACGAGAGGGGGGCAGGGAAGGGGGATGAATTATGAAAATCCTCTTTTCCCTGAACTCACAAAATGGAATAATTAGGAGAAGTTACAGGAGAGTCGGTTCCAACGTTTACGGATAAAACTAAGTTGTGGAGGCCTCAGATCAGCGGTACACGTCGTATCAGGGTTCTGGTGCTGCTGGCCTGGCTGTTGTTTTACTGGAACTTATTAGATGCTAACGTGGCGTCGCAGTGACGTCTGACAGATAGATTTCCATCTATCTGACAGACAGATACACAACAAACAGAAACACAACTAAAAGTCACAGGGACTCCAGCTCCACTGCTTATGTCCACCACAGCCACAGAAACATCACCTTCAGCTAATAAGTGACAGCGACAGCCACCAGAACCTGCCAGAGCATCCCACACACTGCCTCTGCTGCTATCGATCCAGGACCAGTGTGTGTTCTTGCAGAATGTGACTGCAGGTAGATGCATGGAAAAACAAATGCAGAAAAAAAAAATCTTCATCCAACGACGTCGACCGCGGCTCATCTTGGGTAGATAGTTGGAAGATATTTCTCTGCTGAACAACGATGTGCACAAACAAAGAAGCTGGAGCCCTCCTCTCAGGCCTTCCACGGCCTGTGGTGAGACGGGATGTGGTTCAAACACTCTGCATGAGGCTGCCACCATCTAACCGTCAGGTGTCGACCGAGCATCGGCCTCATCCACTGTCTGAGCCGAGCGGCACCTCTTTTATCATCAGCATCATGTTGTGACTTATGCTCAAATAAATCCATTTATAAATAAATAAAATGTGCTCCTTTGCTTTCTTAATCTGCAGTCGCAGCTTTGTGATCTCCAGCCATGTGCTGCTCACAGGGCTTTCTGATTGATTACCAATAACAGCCAATCGACACCAAAGGAAGGAAGGTGAACATCTGTAAAACTGAAGTTAAAAAAAACAAAGGAAATTCAACACAGTTCTGTAGCGCAGTTATTCTGAACGTTCACACACAGGTTTCCATTTGGATTGAAAATATTTTAATCACTCACCGATATAACAATAATAATAACAATAATAATAATAGTAACAATAAACAATAACAACAATAATAACACAATAATAATAACAATAATAATAATAACATAATAATAAAAACAGCAACAACAAAAATAACAACATAATTGTAGTAACATAATAATAATAAAAATAAAATTAACAATAACAATAACATAATAATAACAACAACAATAACAACAATAATAATAACAATTATAGTAATATAATAATAATAAAAATAACATTAATAATATAATAATAATAAAACCAATAACAACAATAATAACAACAACAACAATAATAACAATAATAAAACAATAACAACAAAATAACAACATAATTATAGTAATATAATAATAATAATAAAACCAATAACAACAACAATAATAACAACAATAACAACAATAATAAAAACAACAATAACAATAATAAAAACCAATAATAATACTACCAACAACAATAATAATAACAATAATAATAACAACAACAATAATAACAATAATAATAAAAACAATAACAACAAAATAACAGCATAATTATAGTAATATAATAATAACAACTATAATAACAATAACAATAAATATAATAATAATCATAACAACAATAACAATAACAATAAATATAATAACAACAATAATAACAATAATAACAATCATAACAATAACAATAACAATAATAATACTAATAATGGTGTCTGCCCTGATCAGTCCAAACACACGTTGTTTTGGGAGAACTTGGACTAAACAACGTGTTCGTTCACTCCTGCAGCACAGTCGGAGTTTTTTTGTGGGTGAGAAACAACTGAAGGAAACTTCCAGACTGTCAGAGTGAAGCTGATGATGAGAGCAGATCATCTCAGACCACATGTATTCTCCTGTGGTGACCTCCTGCCACTCGGTACATTACCCGGAGCTCTGCACACACAGCACGCGCTCCTCATTTGTTCCAACAATTTGCAGCAATTTTTAGAGATTATTCACTGCGAGATGAGAGTGGCAGCATAAAAGAAGCAAGCAAAGGGAGAAGATCGCGTGTATGAAAGTTCACCAGCATAAATAAACCAGGAGGACGCGGCGGCAGCGGCTCAGAGCAACACACTGTGTGGCGCTTTATTGAGCACTGTTGGTTTTCTTTGTCAGCTAATGTCCATGTTTTTGGTCACAGAGGAGAGTAGAGGAGCCTGGATACCTGGTAATGTCTGCAATAAGACCTTTTACCACCTCTTACCTCTTCACCTGTACTATATGGTACTTTTGTAGTCAAAGTGTGTGTGTGTGTGTGTGTGTGTGTGCGTGTGTGTGTGTAACGGTGTGTGTGTGTGTGCGTGCGTGTGTGTGCGCGTGTGCATGTGTGTGTCTTTGCGGTGGAGCTCTCAGAAAGGACCCTGGGACCCTCCTCGACAGTGAGAGCTTTTAGCTCTTCTTCGCTAATGTCCTGAATAATGGCATCTTGATGGAGAGAGAGCAGACGACGAAAAAGAGAAAGAGAAAAGGGGGAGAAAACGGAGAGAGAAAGAGAGTCAGGGGGGAGGGAGGGAGAGACAGGAGCAGCCAGAATGAGGAACCTGTGCATCCATCTGTCTCTACCTGCAGACCTCCATCAGCAGCAGCAGCACCATTACTCCCTCTCTCTGGCCTGCTACCTTCATTATTCCCTTTTTGTATTTTTTCAGCATGATGATGATCCACAGAGATTTTACTTGTGCTGCAAAAAGATACGTGTGTGTGTGTGTGTGTGTGTGTGTGTGTGTGTGTGTGTGTGTGTGTGTGTGTGTGCGTGGCAGTCCTGACATGACGTAGCAGCCTTTTAGCAAAGTGAACTTCTGATGACACCGCGGCATTATTTGGAAGAAGAAGACATTAGCTGAAGCCAACAGCGGATGTCAGACGTATGAACTCCGTCTCTGCTGAGCTCCGGTCAAAAACCACCAAAGTTTTCAGAAATGCAAACTAAATCTTTTCCATCACTTGGATGTAGATATCTCCATCACAGCACCACAACCAGGCTCCTGAGAAGCCGACTGACGTCACACTGAGGCTTCTTCAGTCAGCGGTTGAAACAGAAAAGTGGAACTGGAATAAAACTTTTCAAAACGTGCAAGATAACAGCAGTTCCTGTTTTCAGATTTCCTGCCAAATGTGAACCTGCGGTGGAAGACGTGATGCAGGCGTGGCTGCCAGAGGCTGCCGATCTTATCATGTACAATATTTATCTCAGATGTCTTATTGAGTCGCTTTGGTGTTAAGTGCTTTATGATGCGCCTTGAAGCGGCTGAAAAAGGATCAACTCATCAGTTCTCAAGTGGTTTGCCATGAAATTCCAGAACGGCGCTGGTGGAACAGTGTCAGGCTGAAGATGAGGAGTGCTGAGAGACTTTTCCTTGTAGCACAAAGACGGCAGCAGAACATGCTCAACACTGACAAACAGGACGAGTGTTTGAGCTTCACAGCTACGTCACACAACATCTCTTTATGCTTCCATCTTTGTAGGAGAACGGATGTGGAGCCCAGCTGAGGTGTGTTTGTGCCTTTTGCTTGTGTGCTTAAAGCCCGTCAGACGGGTCAAACCTCACTGCTGCTGTCAGGCTGTAAGGTCACAGAGAGAGGTGGAGACCTGCAGGGCTGCTCAGGGTGACGCCAACACACACACACACACACACACACACACACACACACACACACA
>NW_007578079.1:466219-484827 GCF_000690725.1 Stegastes partitus
TGTGGCTGATAGTGAATGTGATGCATACATGTTCTGACCCACTGTGTCTCATGAGCCCAGTCCAGCTCTGCCTCCTGCTCCTCGCTCAGATAACCGGAGTCTTCCCGGTTCCCTCCTATTTTGGCCTCACAGTCAGAACACGGTTTTTTTTTTTTCTTTTTCTTTTTTCTAGATATATATTTTTCCACAAGCTAAGTTGCAGCTCCTCTAAATGTGCGCATCTTCCCTTCCTCCCGCTGTGCGCCCCGACGCAGCTGCGTGGGCGCAGATACACAAAGAGAAAATATTCGCGCTCATTTGAAAGTTACCAAACTACAAAATGGCATCACCCTGGGCGCCGCCGCTCAAATAGGTCAGAGCTTTTACAGCGCTTTGTTGAGCGGAGAGAGAAAAGGAGGTTCGTGCGCTGCGCTGTTGCTGAAGTTCAGTTTCCGTGTCTGAGCCAAATAATTGGCAACCGATCAGGAGAAAAACACAGAGAGGCCTGATGCCTCCGCATGCAAGGACGACCTGTGCAGCACGAACACACCTCGGGGGAAACGTTTACAAATCTGGAATTTAATATTTGTGCTTCTCTGCCGAAACAAACCACACGGCAGCTCTGCGCACGAGCTCCAATAATTGTTGGTAGAAGCGCCGTAATTCAGCTGAAGAGCTGCTGATGAGCGGCGGCGGCTCCGCGGCTCCGCGGACCTCAGTCACACCGAACAACACCGCCAGCATTTTCACATCCTATTTGTACAATTTCTGAGCACTAAATGTGCTTCTTCTGGACACGTTTGACTCGCATATAAAGTGTGTTTGGACCCAGAGGTGAGTGTTCGGCCCACGGACACATTCCTCTGCAGCCTCATCCACCTTCATCCACTTGGAGCGTTTTTAAAAATCACAGCCACACTGTTCACACTGGCCCGCATCATGAAACACGTCCCGCTTCCTCACTATTTACTCTGCTTTTTAGTTTCGCTCATTTCTCTGGACAACTCCTCTGTGTCTTCACAAACAGTTTCAGAACCACGGGGGAAATATTCCACCTGTTCCCGACGCGCAGCTGGACGCGTTTTAAATGTATCTGGTTTTTATTCAGTAGATATCATTTCTGTCTGTGTGATGTGGATTTTTGGATTTACGCACAAATAAACTGTAAAATCATTCTGACGTGGTTTTGTTGTTTTGTTTTTAACCCGGTCCACTCAGTGGGCTCCGGAGCAACGTGGCGTTAATTCACCGCAGCAGTGGACGAAACCCACTTCTCCCAACATTTACAAATTTATTTAATTAGCTCTGAGTGTAATTAAAGGATTTAGAGACTTTGACGAGTGGCGCTTTTACGCAATAATTCTAAATGCTTTTTGAACACACCGTTTTAGTTTTAAGAAAAAGGCCTCTGCTGCTGCTGCTGCTGCCTAAAATGTGCTTGAATGAATTAATACCGTGATTCTGTTTGACTGTCTGTGGAAGGAGGCGCACCTGTCTGCACCTCTGATCGACCCAAGTGTCCTTGAGCCAAACAGCCGGATCCCCGTCAGCTGCAGGGGTTTCCTGACCTCTGCTCTCCAGACAACAGAACAGTTTCCTCCTGTTATTTCACTGGACAACTTCTCTGTAACTAACAAGCAGCTTTGCGCCAAAGCGCACGGCTCTCCAATTACGCACGAACAATTACAGCTGGATAAAGGAAAGGTTTGTCTTTATGGCTGGAGATGAATGAAGAGAAACAATGAATTAATGAAAGCCAGTGTTTATTAAATACTTGAGCTTCCTGCTGCTGACACGGAGCAGATAAATCATGCAGCCTGCACCAGCTGTCACTTTTATTGAATGGCACAAGTTGGGCAGAGACCGTGTTGGATGGACTTTAGCTGTTGAGCTGAGGATGCATTCGTGCCTCACATCCAAAAGATATGAAACTAATGATCAGAATACTGAGGAAATGAAAAGCCCGGTTCAAGGTGAATTGTACATTTAGTTTTCAGGACTTTTGCGGTTTTGACGCAAACGACAGAAACTGTAAAGTGACTTGTGTTACCCTCCGCTCTGCTCTCCGCTCGGTTCTGGCAGCGCGCCGTGTTCGGGCTCCTTATAAATAAATCCACCGTCCCCGGTTCCTCTTCCTTATTGGTCAGGTGGAGCCGTTACCTCACTCCGGGGCCGGTGACGCAGCGTCTTCACGTATCCTTCATGTGCGTCTCTTCTTGTTTCTTGCTGAGAGTCTTGCAGTCGGACGGACCGGCGGCGGAGCGGAGAGTGGCGGACGGACCGGGTGCGCTCGATACTAAACACTTCCCATCCCGGGAGGAGAGCGGCGCACACGAGCAGCGTCTCTCTCTGCTTCTGTCTCTCATCTATGAGCTGCTCTCTCTCTCTGGCTCCCTCCCGCACATACGCTCACGCAAGCGCGCACGCACGCCCTGCATACGTCTCCACTTTGCCGTAGTAAACTACGGCATTGATCTGAACGGCGGGTGCGGGTCTGCCTCTTGTGTTCGCCTTTTCTTCGACGGAGCGACTTGGAGGAACGCTCGGCACACAAGTAAGTACAACACTTGTTTTGTCCTGCGCATCGCGTGGATTCGGTCTAAATTCACTTCACGGGTGATTCTCGTCACTCGTCCCGGGTCCAGACGGGTTGGCTCAGTCCTGGACTACTTGCCGTCAGTTTGTGCGCGTTGCCGTCCAGCTGCTCCAACTTGTGAGTCCAGTCACCGACACAAGTTGGTTTCAAGCTTCGCTCGCTGCAGAGTTTTTATCAACTTTTGATGGCAAGTCATTGAACAGAACCGAGTTCTAAAATCCTGATCTTCAGCAAACGGAGCGAGTCCAGCAGTGGAAGAAAAACACGAGTGGGTTTCTCTCTGCGTCCAGTTCCACTGCAAGAAGTAAACTTTAATTTAGCTGAAGGTGCTGGCAGCCTGCGGTCTGGTCTGACCTGAGCGACATGTCTGCGCGTAAAGCAGCGGCTCGGGTTGTGGTCCGTCCGGACCGCGGTGCTGTCCGCTCAGAGCGCCGGGCTGAGCCGCGGGCCACGGGCCACTTCCACAGCTTCCATTCACTCTAACAAATACTACACTACTACTAAATTTGCGTGCTCTCAGTGAAGCAACCCGAAGAAACAAAAAAGAATGAAGCTGTTACAAAACGTGAGGTTGAATAAATAAGGCTGAGCGCAGACGGTCAGTCCGGTCCGGTCCGGTCCGGTCCGGACGGTTGGAGCAGGTTTCAGCGCAGAGAACACGTCCTGCTGCTGCTGCCGGTGGAAAGGTTCCTCAGCAGAGACTTCCCATTTCACTTCTCCATTACTGGCCAGGTATTCCTGCTCTTCAAATTCAGATTAAAACTAAAGTTTCAGTTTTAATACAAATACCACACACACACCTACACACACACACACACACACACACACACTCACTCTCACATCTCCTTTCCACGCTCACCTCCAGCTCAGCCTCGTTGGAGCAGAAATGCAAAAGTTTGTCCGACTTCTTTTAAATTAATCGACACCAAAGCTGCTCGTTTATTTCTAAGTCTCAGTAGGTTTTGTTGAATAAATAAATAACTCATTCAATAAATAAATAAATAGATAAATAACTAAATAAATTAATATGTAGATAGATAAATAACTCATTAAATAAATAAATAGATAGATAAATAAATATGAAGATAGATAAATAACTAAATAAATAACGAAATAAATATGTAAATAGATACATAAATAACGAAATAAATAACTAAGGAGATAAATAACTAAATAACTAAATAAGTAAATAGATACATAGATAAATAACTAAATAAAAAAGTAAATAGATAAATAAATAAATAACTAAATATGTAGGTAGATAAATAACTAAATAAATAACAAAGTAAATAGATAAATAAGTGAATAATGATAATAATAATAATAATAATAATAATAATAATAATAATAATGGTGCTGTCAGCGCTGGCCGTGTTTCCGTCCTCTGCAGTTTTAAAGGTTTAATTAAAGGAGACATTTGCTGGTTTTCGGCTGAAACACCTTCAGACACAAATTTCAAGACAACAGTCATCGAGCTCTTTGGGCCTGAATCTGAACCGCTTGTCTCTCCCTGTGTGTGTGTGTGTGTGTGTGTGTGTGTGTGTGTGTGTAGAGTAATGCTGAGGAACCTATAATGCAAACACGGAGCGGTGTGTGTGTGTGTGTGTGTGTGTGAGTGTATCTGGGTCAGTGGCCGGCTCGGTGCTCGGCTCTGTTCTGCTCACTTCTCGTCTCCAACAGTGAAACTCATGGTAATATTCAAATGAATCGTTGTGCTTTGAAAGTCTGTGGTTCGCTCGTGCAGGTCCACAGCAGTGTCGGCTGTTGTGGACCAGCGCCAGAGCGGTTCAGAGTGTGTTGAGCAGTTTTGGCTTCCTTTGAATTCTGTTGTTCCACATTCACTTTACATATTCTGACGCTGGACTGATGAACTGCAAAACTGTTGTTAGAAGCAGCTTTAATTTGTGAAATATTTCCCTGGTCTGGAGCCTGAAATCACTTGCAAAACAGATGCAAACAGGGAAACGCTGCCCGCCTGGGTGTGTGTGGAGCTCACACACATCCACCTGTGTGACAGTGGCCCGGCTGGATATGTGCTGATGCTTTCTGGACGGTTTTAAAAGTCTTCCACCATTTAATTTGACACCTTAATTGAATTAGAAAAACAATGCTGGAACAGTTGAAGTCGCCCGTTAATCTGCCGTTTCCATGAATTAAATAAGCATTGCACTGATCCAGATTCATTTATTTTTGGCATGTATTTCAGTTAATCGGTTCTACGTGACTTTACTGGAGAGATAAAAGCAACACGTCACATGTGCAGGTAGCTGAAGCTCTGTCTCTATCTGTCTGCCATGTAGTGAACGAGGAGACAGAAAACAAAGGCAGTGGGAAGGCGCCCTGCACGGCTCCTGGTAAAGCCCCAGTGACAACGGGGAGAAGATAAACTTTCAGAAAAACTTTTTAACACCATCAAAATTCTCCTCTTTAGAAAATGTAAGATAAGAACCAATTTTATCTCAAATCACAAAGAGGTGAAAAGGAAGACAAACTCCCCGTTTCTGTCTTCACAGCGGAGTGAAATCCTCTGACAGCCACAGTCGATCCTTCACAGCTCCTCACAAGATGCAGAAATCAAGGTTAGCCCTCAGGGGGCCGCCAGGAAATGGGAAATGATTTTGGTTATTACAGGCAGGTGCTACTTCTCTGTGGGAATATCTCCTTGAACTATTTTAAAGAGTGTGTTGTTCTCTCAGCGGCTCCCTTGGCTTTTGGTCAAGAAATGTGCTACGAGTCCTTTTCTGTGTATTCTGCTGCGTGTGAGTCACCCTGAAATAAAACCGCTGCCTCTCACTGACACCACTGCTTTCTAAATATGTCATCATTGTATATTGTAATACTTTAAAAGGCAAAACACAAACTAAACAGGAGATTTTTACACGTATTTTACTTTCTTTTGTCTGTGTTGAAATGTATCTGCTGTAATAATATTCTGCCGTGACGTCTTTTAAAGCCAATGAGCTTCTAAAGTGAGATTTAAATCTTCTTGCCACAGCGGCTGTTTTTTCAGAATTAATGGGTAATAAATATAATTACCATCCAAAAAAAAACTAAAAAGTTATCCAGAAATTAGCCCAAAAATGACAAATTCCCGCAATCTAATTTTCCAAGTTGAAGTGTGAAATCACTGCAGCGTGTTTCCTGTGTTGCTGTGAACAGGTCACTCTTTCTGCTGCGAGCGTCTGCGAAGACCCCTGGTCATGTCTGCTTAGCTGTCCTGCGTGATGCCTGATCATGACAGCACCACCCTCCTAACCAGACAGACCAAGCGCCGACGTGTTGACATCGGGGTGAAAAGGACCGTGGGTAGCGCGATATTCAGCCGCGCCAGGGACTCCCTGCTCGACAGAATGAACCAATCGCACGGCCCCGACCAGGACGGAGACTGCTCACTGGTCAGTCACGGCCACGGAGGCACCAATAGTGATGGAGAGAAGTCCAACGTTCTGAGGAAGCTGCTCAAGAGGGCCAATTCGTACGAAGACGCCATCATGCCTTTCCCTGGCGCCACAATCATCTCCCAGCTGTTAAAAAACAACATGGGGAAGAACGGAGGCAGCGACTCGGGCTTCCAGGTATCACACACTCACAGGTTCAGCAACAGACAGCTGCCCTCAGTTCTGATGAGCAGCTCGTTAGTCCAGGAACCATTTAGAAGCCATTTCACTGAATCACTTTGTTTTCACTCCTCTGCAGCGCTCAGTCCTCCTTGGCTGGTTGTAATGATTGTTTGCTCTCCTCCATCACAGGGGAGTGGAGCTCTGTCCAGCGGAGGCTCGGAGATCCAGGCTGAGGACGCCTGCAGCAACTCCTCCCGGGACCGAGACAGCCCGTCCGACTGCCTCTCTCCTGGACCTCCTCTTGCTCCTCCACCTTCCTCCTCCTCCTTTGGGAGACCGCCGCCTCCTTCCAGCTCCCACGCTCCCTCTCAGCCCCTCTCTCTCTCCTCCTTCGACCTGGACCGACTGTCGGACGAACACCTTCGCGCCAAGCGGGCCCGAGTGGAGAACATCATCCGAGGCATGAGCCACTCCCCGCTGGTCCGGCCCAACGTCGGCGACCACGGCCAAGAGAGCAACCGCGAGAACGAGAACAGCAGCAACAACAGCAACAGCAGCAACGACCACAGAGGAGACGGCAACAACCACAACGTGAGCAGTCACAGCCGGAGCGACTGCCCGTCCTCCCTCCTGAGCTCTCCGGGCTCGCGGGCCGGCGTGGTCGGGGAGGTCTACAGGGAGAACAAGAGGAAGCAGCGCCTGCCCCAGCAGCAGCACAGCTTCACCCAGCTGGTGTGTTCGAGGCAGGAGCAGAGACAGGAGGAACGCCGGCAGCTCAAACTGCAGCTGGAGGACATGCAGGTCGGTGGCAGCCGCCAGTCACAGCATTTTGTCTTTTCTGATGGTATTTGCAGCTAAAATGCACCAAAAAATAAGCTGCAGCTTTTTAATATAATTGTACAATAATAAATGAACGTCCACCAAACAAGCTCATCGAAGGTGTTCTGACCCACCTCGTTGTTCCTGCATGGTGCCCCATGATATTTAACCAGTATTTATGGTGACCTTCTGGTTCTGAGGGGGTCTGCTTTAACATCGTCTCTCCTTCATTCAGAAACAGCTGCGCCAGCTTCAGGAGAAGTTCTACCAGATCTACGACTCCGAGACGGAGGAAGAGGAAGAGAACGGCGAGAACGGAGAGGCCGACCGAGGAGGAGAAAGAGAGGAGGACGGAAACCTGTCAGAGGACAGCATCCGCTCCGACGGCCTGGAGGAGAGGCACCGAGACCGAGGGCGGCACAGCCACGACGACCTGTCCGAGCTGGACCCGGGTCTGTTTCTGGACCGGGCCCGAGCCCTGCTCCGAGAACAGGCGCTGATAGACGGGGAGATGGAGGAGGACGTGGACAGCAGGGAGGAGGAGAGGAGCGGAGAAAGGGTGCTGAAGAGGAGAGGAGCAGCGGGAGGCGGAGGAAGGCAGCTAGCAGAGACTCTGAAGCAGGAGCTGAACTGTGCCGTATCGCAGGTGGTCGACACCGTCGTCAAGGGCTTCTCTTCGCCCAAGCAGGCCGTCGGCCACCACCACGGCTGCCACAGCAGCACGCCGGCTGCACCTTCCTCGTCCTCCAACTCGTCCTCCTCCTGTCCTCCTCCTTTCGGCCCCCTGCCCTCTCTCACCCCAGACTCACGCTTCGGCGGAGGCGCCCTGGCCCTCAGTCTGAACGGCGACGGCAGTCCCACCCCCAACTACCACTCCTCCAACCAGAGGCTGCACTGCTTTGGGGATGTGATTGTCCCGAGTCCGCTGGATTCATTCGGTGGTCTGAGCGGCCGACTGAGCGGTGTGCCGACGCCCAACGACCAAACGGAGGCGCTGCCGCTGGTAGTGCGCAAGAGCGGTGGAGGAGGTGGAGGAGAGAACCCAAACCCCTCTCTTCCTCCTCCTCCTCCTCCTCACCACCCCTCCCTCCACCCGTCCCCCCTCCCAGCCTCACTCGGGTTCAGCCCTCCATCTTTTCGCCACCCATTCCCCATTCCCCTCATGGGTTACCCCTTTCAGAGCCCGCTGGGGTCTCATGGGGGTGGAGCCGGCTACCCTCCAGGGCCCAAAGACCACCATCGGTCCTCCCCTGACTCCATGGACATAACCCGGGAAACTGTGAGCCTCCGAACCAAAATGGCATCCCTGGGAGGCGGCCATCTTGGTCACCATCACCACAGGCAGAGCTCCCCGAGCCAACACGGGTCAGAGGGTCTGTCGCTGTCCCTCATCAAGTCCGAGTGTGGAGACCTGCAGGACATGGCCGACATATCGCCATACTCAAGCAGCACCGTATCCTTGTCGGGTTTTCATGTGTGAGTGAGTGTGTTCGGATGTGTTTGAAAAACCCTCAGAACTTTTGGTTCAGGGTTTGGTTTGAGTCACACAGGTAGATCAGAAGGACGCCGTGTCCTGCCTCCAGACTACACACTAGTGAACCTGATTCTGAGACTCCGGTGCAGAAACCTGCTCCAAGCTTTTATCGAGCACGCTCAGACGTCTGATGGACAGCGGTCCCACGCTGCAGCGCACGAAGCAAATGGATGCCTCACTGGCAGAAAACTAGAAATTGGGGATGATGGTAAGAAGAGTTTAGCTGGCAGTTTGACATGTGTGCGTGTCTCATATAATTTGCTGTGAGTAGAAAAGGCTAAAACCACATGAAGTTCAAGATAAAACAATAAACTACTGCTCGGGTTAAACAACACTGGATGAACAGCGCTACTATTATCCTGAAGAACATCACTTGAACTTTTGCTCACACACGTAGAAGTTTCAGTGACTGCATTTCTGTCACCAGAGTCACACTTTCTGTGCAGTTAACTGCTGAGACATCTTGGAGGCAGCAGGAGGAGGCGACAGCCACACCAAGTCTTTAACATCAATTAATCTGCATTAATTGGTTCCTGGTCTAAGCCTCTTGTTTCCTCCGTAAGTGGGGAAGATGAAACGGGCGCGCCGGGTCTTGCAAGAGGGGGAAGATTAAACAGGTCGCATGCTGCTCTCTGAGGCTCTTTTAAGTCTGTGCAGCAGGTTGTGGTGTTTAAAGGCGCTGAGAAAGGCTACGAGCTGCTCTTCAACACACACCGTCTGAGACACTCTGCTGCTGCCGTTAGCTTCTCTTTCATCACACACACTTTGTACATAAACGCTCAAAGCAAATCATATTTCACTGTGTGTGTGTGTGTGTGTGTGTGTGTGTGTGTGTGTGTGTGTGTGTGTGTGTGTGGGGCAGGAGCTCGTACATAGGAGCTCAAAGCTAATCATATTTCAAAGAGCAGAGAGGAGCAGGCCGATGTTTGGCCTCATTGATGGAGCCTGTGAATGTGTGTGTTGCAGCAGGCTTGTGGACACACATGAAGACCAGAGTAACATCTAAATGTTCACTCTGGGTTCCTCTGTGTGAGTCCTAGCCTGGGGTTTTGGATCACTCCTACTCACTTTCATTGGCTGCCCTTCGCTCTCGGTTGCTCGGCAGCTGTGTGTGTTTTGTTTCCTTTTGCACAAACACACTCACGTGTGCACACACAATCACACGCTCCCTTTCATGGATGTGCACGTGGACAGGTGTTTGCAGGTAGCTGTTTATCTTTCGTTGCTAACCTTTCATATGGAGAGGGCTTCTCCTCGGCCGTGCACACTCTGACTCACACACGCACAAACATGCATGTTTGAAGAACAAAGCCAAAAGAAAAACCAGACTTTGAACCTGACAAATAGGAACTCCTTGCAGCTGTGATGATGATTTGATCACAGTGTCGTCTTCAAAGCCAATTTAGATGCTGCTTTAATTAAAAAAGAGAAATATTTGACACGTCTCTTGATCCCGCTGAGCCGTTTCAGTCCTAAACGCTGCGCCATTCATCTGAATGAAAGAAATCTTTGAAAGTGGACATTAGTATTTCAAAGATTGTGACCACCCTTCAAAAACACACAGCCTCTTTCTATTGTGGAAGTAAAACATCCCAGACTGCTGCTTCTTCTAAGATATTTAATTTTGCAGCTCACACTGATTGATTTTATTCACAAACATATCTGTTGATTCAGTTATTATAAATAACTTGTCAACAATGAAAACGGATTCTGATAATTCATCAGTCATAGTCACAGACAGAATATTATTCAGTAATTATCACAGCTGACTTCACCTTGTTCACCAGCTGCTGTGAGCGTTTGCTGCTTTGCTGTCGTCTCTGTCGTTTACTAGAACAGCACTTTGGTCAGAAACGGTTCTGATGGGCTCTGTGTCCATCCGCAGATCATCTGCTGACTGTTCGTTAGCTGTTAACAGGTTTGTTTGTGGAACACAATTATTCTGGGCCTGAGAATTACATCCTGAGCTGAAAGTCCATAAACACCATTCACAGTTGAATTGGTTCTACGGCTCTTATCCAGACTGGTTTCTCCAGACTGGTTTCTCCTGACTGGTACCTGCTCTCAGATGTACGTCTGCTGAATGAAACGGTAGAACTATAGCGGACGTCACACTCGACAAGGATCACACATTTATGCAGACACACCAGCTCGTCCTTGGTTCTGTATAAATCCATGCTCCACTATAGACTCTGCAACCAGCTAAAGCCGTCCTGGTTGTTTCTACAAGATATTTATTTTCACATTTGGAAAAGCTTTAAATGTTCTGGAAGCAGCAAAACGTAAACGTCATAAATACGTGGTCTTTGTCTCTAGACAGCATCAAAGCTAATGAGTGAAGAGCTTCAGCTTTCCTCAACCTGCAGACGCTGAACTTCTGTCTTTTCTGCTCCTCTGTCTATTGCAGTCATGTGTGACGTCGCCGTTAGCGCCACCTTCTTCTGCACAGCGAGTTTATTTCACATTTCTGTTTTAATGGACGCATCCCGAATTCACAGTTTCATTTATTACTTTTTTTTTTGGCGACATCACATCAGTTTGCTTTGAATGTGCTCAACAGTTTTATGGAAACACAAGCTGCTGTTTTTTCAAAAAGACGGACACAGCTGCTGTGTTTCTGCTCTCAGGCTAAAGATGTGTTTGAGCTCCTGGTTCTGGTTCTGGTTCTGGTACTGCACCGCGCACACCGTGTACGGTCCAACGGACACAACGGTGATCACGTCCAGGCGGCTTTAAACCGGCAAGAAAGAGGCGAGTTTTTAGTGTTTTCCATTGATTAGTGTTCACCTGAAAGGCCACACACACACACACACACACACACACACACACACACACACTCAGGTCTGTGTATCTTTAATCCTTTGTACAAAGCTGAGCAGATGTCCTCCATTCATTTATGAATTTATCCCCCCTCCCATCCACTCCCCCATTCACACACACACACACACACACACACACACACACACACACACACGGTAACAAGGTCAAGTTACAGCTGATACAGTGAGTCCAACACAAAACCTTCACAGATGTGCAAGAGGCCAAGCACACACACACAAACACACACACCTATACACGCACACACACACACACCTATACACACACACACACACACCTATACACGCACACACACACACCTATACACGCACACACACACACACCTATACACGCACACACACACACCAATAGAGGAGGAAGAAGAAAAAAGGAACATGAGCAGTTGCGTTGTTTATTCACCGACTCACTCTAGCTGCACACACACACACACACACACACACACACTCAGTCTTTATTCATCCTGATGTTGCTCCACACTGTTTACTCTGAGTCAGGTTTGTGTGCTTCAGCAGAACAGAACAAAACAGAGGAGGCAGCGAGCTGCACGCCTGCTTTAACGTGAGCTGCACACACACACGAATGATGACAGGTTGCCATGAATGTTAACGAAGTGATGGTGGCCTCATGGATCTGCTGCTAAATGAATGATGGATGAAGACGTAGGCCCAGAGAGCGCTGACATGTCCTGTGAGCAGGGTTTTAACACTGCCAGTGCATTTCAGGTGAACACAAATCATCTTCATAAAAATGACGAGTCACTTTACAAACTGAGGTCATGCGAGGTTCTAGTTCATTCAAACCCACTCCTCAGACTACATGTTTTGGCTCAGCAGCACTTCTGGAGATTCTGACCAGATTCTTAATCTAACACTAAATACAAGAACTGGAGTGAAAGGAAGTGAAAATGCAGATTCCTCCTCCTGACCTGAAGCGGCTGCTCTCTGCCTCCCTGATGGCTGATGCCACTCTCTGCCTCGTCCCTGCTTCCAGCCACACCGGGCTCCTGGGGTTTCTTCGTCTGTGTGTGTGTTTCTCTGTGTGCTAATTGACCTTGCAGGGGTCCCATTGATTGCCTCATCTTCTCTGATAGATTATAGGGCTGTTAATGTGGTGGGGAAATGGCAGCATGGAGGGCCACAGCTGTTGTCACACACACACACTTCTGGACACACACACACACACACACTCCGAGCGCCCCGTTGCAACCAGAACCTCCACAATTATCATCTCGTCTTGTTGTGACGGTGGGAGCTGCAGAGTCGGCGAGACGCAGGAGCTACGATAGCAGGTGCTGCTGTTTGCTTTGGGTGGAAAACCACGAGCGCTCTGCTCATTGCATCTGAATGTAGCGCTGCTCTATTAAATGGTGCTCGAGTTAAAAACAGGCCTCGTCTCTGAGACAGCAAAGACTTTAAAAACCTGAACTGTGACTGAGAGCTGCTCGGCCAGGTCACACATGAAGCCCGTCTGCAGGAGAACATATTCAGGCCAGACTCAGACAGCCACTGGACAAACCCTCACACACACACCACAGTGTGCTTTGCCATTTCATTCTGATGACACCGAGGACTGCACCTGTCTGGACATTATCATTCAGGTCCACATGCCACAAGGAGCTGGAGCGGTCGCTGACTGACTTGTGATAATAACAAAAGGTTGTATTTAGGTTGTCATCTGATCTGCTTTTCTTCCCGGTCCGGTCTAAATGTGGGACTCAGATGCCAAACAGGAACATAACAGACGTGTAATGGCTGCGATGGTTGTTGACAGGATCTCTGGCCAAACGTCCCTCAAAGGTAGAAATGAAGCTGGTCATGATGCAGACTGAGTGTATTCGTCACAAGGTTCTGGTTCCTTAACGTGTTACTACTCAGATCCAGGAGGGCTTGTCTCCAAACCACCTGAAGAAAGCCAAGCTGATGTTCTTCTACACCCGCTACCCTTCCTCCAACATGCTCAAGATGTACTTCTCTGACGTCAAGGTAGGACTCAGATCCTCTCATTTCCATTGACCTCTTTGATGAAGGTTGTCGTTGATATTGTGATTGCACGTCTGGTTGTTTCCTGTCCTGTCATATTCCAGTCCTTGTTTTTTCTACCCTGAATTATATTTATTTCACTAGAGAATCCAGGCGGTCTATTGCAGCAGGGCTGTAAGCAGCGACCGGTCTCTGTAAACGCCCCGTTTGCTTCTTCACTAAACACACAGCGAGCCGAGAAGCAGCAAACGAATGAGTAGAGTCGAGAGTCCAGCAAAGTGAAAGCACGCTGTTGTTTTTTTAACAAATAAGTCTTTAAATGACACGACCTGACATGATCCGGGTCTGACGGCACCAGAGCACATGAAGAGACAAACGGCTGAGTAGGAAAGCACAGAAAAGCTCCGGGTTGATTCTGTGTGAGGACGCAACGGAGACGAGAACCGTCCGTCTGTCCCTCTGTCCACATAAACCTGGACATCCAGTGGCATGGTCAGACACCATCAGGTGGACGAGCTGCTGCAGCTCAGGTGTGCAGCTTCATGTGAGGCTGAACTTTAGACGTGGCGACAGTTTGGTTTGTGTTGTTATTGTTTCCTCAGCTCTCTCCAACTTTCACCGTCTCATCTGTCTGCAATGCGTGTGTGTGTGTGTGTGTGTGTGTGTGTGTGTGTGTGAGACCCTACAGGGCAGATGGGAGCTGCAGTCTGTCACATCTTTGTAGCATAATTAGAGTTTCTGGCCTTAATCGGCTCGCGGTTCGAGGGGGGTTAGAACGCCCACTTTCCCTTCTCTCTCTCTCTCTCTCTCACACACACACACACACACACTCTGATGCTTTCACTCTCGCTAACATGAAATGAGAAGCAGGACTTTTCTATAAACACAGATGCAGGAACAGTTTTCAGAGTGGGAGCTTTCCCTGACGTATGAAGACGTGACGTAGAAATGACCAAAAAGAAAAGAGACGAGGAAACGAGGGGATGAATGGCAAGAGGAGGACAAGAGGAGCAGATGAGAGTGTGAGCTTAGGTGTTGGACCGTTGGTAGAAAGTGACGGAGGGAGCAGAGAGGGGAGGGAACAACACGACAACAGATTAAAGACAAGGGTGCTGATTGTTTAGTGTTTACAGGCTGCTGCTGCTGCTGCTGCTGCGGGGTTTGTAAAGCGGCATACGGCTCCTCGACAGATTCAGGACGCTGTATTCAAATGAGCAGCAACACACGCACACACACACACACACACCAGCTGCCCTTTGGCTCATATCTGTGGTGACCACTTCCTCGTGGCAGTGCCACATCCTCATAGGCTGCCATGGCAACAAGGGTCGCCGGGACACCGGGTTGCTAGGCAAACACAAGGTTGCTAAGCCTACCTGCCTGCCAGTGAGCGAGATCTGATTTGTCATTAACTAGGAGTCCACTAAGTGATCAGCTCGTATAGAAAACAGAGAGTTTTGTCAACCAGGCCTCCGTATTCTCCATCCTCCGTAAAAACCAGCCTGAATGAAATTGTAATTTAAGCGGCGTTGCTTTGAAAACTTTTTTCAGGTGAGCAGCTGACACAGAAAATACTGAAAATGTCGACTGTTAAATCAGAAATCTTGGCCGTAACATGTCAGTGTGGGGCTTCATCTGCTGGAGGACATCAAAAGCCACACGAGTGCTGAAGCTGCAGTAAACCAGCGACAGACTTCAGCCTCGTAGATAACCAAGGCTTTCTGTGTTTCCTCAAGACGTGTGGCTGAAATACTCTGGACACAGCTTTACAGCGTTTAAGCAGAGCCACAGGTGAGCTGGTGTGCTCGAGCTACGTCATCAGGAACGTCATAGATTGGTATGTAGCGTTACATCCGAGCTGCTTCAGACATGAAGGAGCTGTTTTCATGTCTAACTTCGATACCAGAAGATTTGCTTTTAAGAGATTAATCAAAGACAAAAGAGGAACTGTGGTCGTTTCTCCGCTGCATTAAACGTCCTGTCATCATGGACTGAATACAAACATGCAGACTGCAGACGAGCAGCGAGGCTGGAAGGATGGTAAAACCACATTTCTAAATCTGCAGACGACCAGTGACTAACTCAGAGCTGTGCTCACGTTCACTGAGCTGTAGAGTCTTTTAGAACGGAGGGAAGGAAAAACAATGCAAAACTGTTGTGTGCTGACATTGATAATAATCTATAATCAGCTCAAAGTATGATTTCAGTTGTCTGAGTAATATGCTTAACATGCCTTGTGGCCAAACCCAGGCAGGCTTTGGGTTTAATTTGGAAAATGAATGAATTCAAACTAATGAGTTAATGCAGAGGCTCAGTCCATGAGTTTATCTTTAAGAGATATTAGCTTTTAGAATTAATCTGGTCTCCAATCTGTGGCTTCATCTTCAAACTGATATTCAATTAATCTCTCCAATCTCGACCAACGTGGATTTAGATTAGAGATGTTTGCAGATGGACAGTTTCGTCTAAGCGATTGTTGGAATGCAGACGTCTTTCTGGCTCAGCTGGGCGGTGGCAGCTCAGCGTCAGGCTCTGCTTTTGTAGGCAAACATGAGCGTTGCTCTCAGCCCCTTTCACCAGTTTCCTGGCATCTTATTTTCAGCGCGATAATGCTCCAGATTTCAGTCTCACATAAACTTTATCGATCCCTACCAGGGAAACCACACGCTGCAGGATACAGATGAGGCTGGAAGAAGCAGGACAAGAACTACAAAAGCACCGTAAAGCTAAAGAGCTGTATCATCATGGGCGCCCCTACGGCTCACCTGGTTGAGCGGGCGACCCATGAACAGGGGCTGTTGTTCCCCGGCGCGGCGTTCGTGAGTTCGATTCCCGCTCACGACAGTTTGCTGCAGGTCTCTCCCCGTTCTTCTCACTCTCTCACTGTCCTGACTAATAAAGGCAGAAACCCCAGAAAGATAATCTTAAAAAAAGCCTATATTATCAGGGCGCATAGAGACAGCAGAGCAGCGTACATGTGGGTACGTCACGTATGTGTTAGACAGTGAATCTACGCGTGGCTATGGCGCGGTGACAAGGTGAGTTCACACACGTGTGACTTTGGGTTTGGCAGGAAGATAATGTCAGATAGATAGATGTTGTTTTCATCCTGTTCATTTGATGCTTCATATCGCTGAGAGTGGGACTGCCTTCAAACCAACGACACTGATGGGTTTTAATAGTTTGTAGACAACAATGGAGCTCTATGGTGAAGACCAGCCGACACGCTCCTCAGTGGGAGCTGCTGACAATAAGACGCACTCATCCACAGACTCTCCTTTAAGAAAGTGTGGTTTCTTGTTATTCATATTTTATGCAAATAAATGTTTTTAGTGAAATGTAATTTTAATTGAGCCGTAATCCCAGTTAATCCAACGTATGCATCAGTGGGAGGAGCCCTGCAGATATTACTGTGCTTAATAAAAGCATGAATCTTGGTTAATCCTGTTTGTGATGAGGGAGGCTGTTCTTTTCAAGGCTTTGCTAACGTGTGTGTGTGTGTGTGTGTGTGTCTGTCTACGTGTGTGTCCTGTTTCATTGTCTCATCGCATTCATTACCCTCATCATTACCATATTTCCAAAATCCGGGTCAGTGTCTCTTTCTCTTTTCCTTTCTCTCACCCTCTCCCGCTCCGACTCCCCCGGCCGACTCACCCCTCCTTCACGGGGAACAATAAGTAGCATGTGTTGGAAGGATCAGGCAGATCCACTGTAAGGGAATTAGGAGCCTGAATGGCTTCCCCTAATTGGACTTGAATGGACTTTGTCTATGGGAAAGCAGTTCTTAAAGATGAGCCTCTGTCAGTGTGGGAAGTGGGTTGAGCTGACAACTGCTCGGTGCAGAGCAGGCACGCACACACGGCATCCTCACGGCGTCGTCAAACCTCTCGCCTTCTGACCACACAATCATATATGTTAGCACGAGACGCCGAGGTCGCCGTCGCCTCGTCTTGAGAGAGTCGCTGAGAGTAATTAAGACCTCGTTAAGACCGGAGGAGGATTAATTAGATGCTTGGCGGCTCAGGGAGCTCCTTCTAACTCACATACTCTCACTCGCAAGTTCCCTGCCAGCCGAGTTTTTTTTAAACACTCTCAGCGACACATTTATCAGCCCTCAAGACTCGCCTTGAGAGGCTGAAGTGACGTCTCCATGCCTCAGCAGGAATCAATTAGCGACGAGCCCACCTCTCAGCCGTCCTGTCAATTAGCTACACAATGAGTCACAGCCAATTTGGCGACATCAGGATGTGAACCAGCAACAGCTTGTTGACTAATTTAACTTTTGTCATTTGACAAAAGTGTTTAAATCTTTCCCAAGATGGTGTAGGTTCATGTGAAGGCAGCAGTGCAGCTATGTCACGCCAAACACTCAGCTCATCTACATCCAGAGGAAACGATCCTTTATCCAGTAACCATATAAAAATACAAATCCTGTTTAGACTCTGTGTGGGTACGAAGCAGGTGTAAACTGCTTCATGCCAACATCCTGCAGCTCCTGCAGTGTGTGTCTGCTATCTAGTAAAGCACGAGTGACCTAAAACATCATTTGAAAAAGTTCCTACAGCAGCTTTTCCTCCAGGATCCACAGGAAACCTTCAGCGTTACAACTCGTAGCTTTCTGTCGATGGTGCACATTCGCTCTGTCCTCTGTGAAATGTGCCGAGCTACGACGAATCTGGTTGAAGTGGGCAGATTCTTAAAGGATGTGTGTGTTTGCCCTTCACTGTGGCCTGGGGGGCTGACAGCAGCCAGCATCAGGGAAGGAGAGGGAGTCAGCCACCCTGACACCTCCTCTGACACGCTCTCTTTGCCCCTTTTGGTTGTAAACAGAAAATGGCATTCCTCAAACTCAGCGTTTTGCCCCCCTAGCCCCCATTCTCTTTCTGCCTTTTGTCTCTCCACTCTTGTGTGGGTTTTTTCGGTTTCTGCTGATTGTGATGAGCTGGACGGGACAGCGGCTGGTGGACGACTGGCTGGTTGTGTGTGAAGATCATGAGGTGGAGAAACACACTTGGTGTATTTCAGGATGACTAACACTCTGCATGTTCACACAGAGACACGCACAGACTAAACTGGATGATATCGTTCTGTTATGAGCAGAATGACATCGCTTTCAGGAAACTATTTGTGTCTGTTCATATTTATGTTCTTCTCATTTGCAAACGCAGTCTAATTAGCTGTTAAAACGCCTCACTGACAATAAGCAGATAATTCTGGTGCTGCAGCTAAATGGTGTGGCCCAGAAAGCATCGTGATCGTAAGCCGACATCAAAGATCACCTGGAAAACCCTTTTGAAACTGAA
>NW_007578079.1:492649-504303 GCF_000690725.1 Stegastes partitus
CACACAGACACTCGTTTGTGTTGGTCTGAAAGCGCAGATCGCCGCCCTTGAGGGGTGGGTGTGGTTCCAGCAAAACCTGCCCTCTGACTTTGAGCGACACTCACAGAAACACACCTGGAGGCCACCGAGTGGTCACACACTCACATTTCAGGGCTATCTGGTTTCATAAGCTGTGCACTTCATGAAAGGCTAAACTTCTCATGTCTTTCTCCGCCGTTTTAGATTCTTTGTCATCCTTTCTCTCTCCTTATTCATCTATTCACTCATCTTTTCCGCTTCCTCTTCATGCAAGTCCACTGAAAAGAGGGCTGCACTCGACTCCCAGGAATCAATTCTGACAGTGGGATTTCTATTAGATTCTCTCCTCTCATAGAAAAGAGAAGGAACGCCTCGGCGCTGAAGTTTGGGTTCATTATTCCGTGTGTTTTTTAAGCTTTTTTGTTTTTTTGAATCTTTCTATGAACCAACACAGAACAGAACATTAAAGCCTCGTCTGTCTCCGTTCATCACCTTTCAGTTTGTCGTTTTTCATCCTCCATCTTTGTGTTGTCCTCACCTCTGCTAGTTGTAACCTACCCGGCAGGCGCACACACACATTCACACACACCCACAGTCACGGATCAGCCTTCAGAGAGGAGTAAAATCTCACCAAGACTACACCTGTCCTGCTTTCTTTGTCCCTCCACCCTCTTCCTCTAATCGCTGCCTCATTTAGAAACCACTACATCTTAAAGTCCATCGCTTTGGTTGGTGTGATGCTGAAGCACCAGAATAGTTCCTTAAAAATAAAACACTGATAATTAATTGTTCCTCTTTAGCAGCCAGTGTGGAAGTGATACTGTGGAGGTGATTATTTAGTAAATCAAACTGAACTACTGGATCAGCTCTGACACAGCCTCATGGACCGGGTCAGTCGGTGGGCATTACACCGCTAAGGACTCTGACCCTTCACACCGAGGTCCTGCACCATAGAGTCAGCTCCAAGCTCTTATGAGGCTGTTCTTTGTTTGAACAGGTGTTTTGCTCTCACCTTAACCTGAGCACCAGATTCAGTCAGTATGAGGAGGTTCATAATGCTGAGAAGTAGAACTACTACATTTCCTACTGAACTATTTGCTTATGCAAATCAGTTGTATTTGTAAATACATATCCAGGAAACAAAGTTATATACACACACACACACACACACACACACACAACCCATAATCTATGAGAACACACTGCTGTCAGTCAGTGTCATTAAGAATAACACCAAGTCTTCCTGCTCTGTGCTGCTGCTTGACAGAGTCGTACGCTGCAGACAATGCCACCTGCCAGTTTCTGTCACTATAATTATAGCTATCTGCTTGCAGCCTGTGTGTGTGTGTGTGTGTGTGTGTGTGTGTGTGTGTGTGTGTCTTAGTATTCCAGTTGAGAAGAAGAAGGCATCATCTTTGTCACTGAGCCTGATTGGAGTCACGAGGGGGCGGTGTATGAATGTGTGTGTGTGTGTGTGTGTCTTCCTGTAAGTGTGTGTGTTGTGCGCAGTGATTCCCTTCCCCTGCCCCAGCTGTCTCCTTAGCTTTAACAATAGGCCTGCTAACAAAGACGTGGCCTTCAGCCTCCATCATGTGATACTAGTGGTCTGCAGCCTCTCAGTCAGATGACCCAGGCTATTGTCCTCTATGGGTGACACACATAGACGCACACAAGGAAGCACAGAGCGCACACACGAATGCAAGGAAGCACAGCACGTGTATGAACAGGCAGCGTGCACACATACAAAGACACTTGTACCGATCGCACGCCAAATGAAGATACCGGCGCTGATGAGATAGTGAGAGCAGACGCAATCTCAGGACGCAGACCCTTCCTCTCAGTCACATGTAGTCTGAACAAAGAGAAACTTTATTGTCATTGTCCTGGTGACAGTGAGATCAGTGGCTGATTGACAAAAGAGCAGCTGAGAAAGGAAACATATTGCTGATGTCCTGGAGGAACCTCCAGTCTCCACTTCTACCTTTAATTCCACACTTGCTGACTCAAAAATGTCAAAACAAGTTGTGACCTGAGGCCAAGACACGGTCGAGGTGGCGACAGAAGCATTTATTTTCCACGAAGCAGCAGATGATTCATTCAACTCTGTGTGTGCTGTTAGAGCAGGAGATCAGTCCAGCTCTGTGTTTCCTGCCTCACGTTGGAATGGCTGCTATCTGCCTGCTGCAAATATGGGTGAGTGTGTCAAAGAGCACCTTGCCAGAAGGTGACTGTCTGCGTTATTTATGTGCATTGTGTGTGTGGAGCAGCAGAACACAGAGGAACACAACCGAATCCCAGGAAGGACATAAATCAAGCAGCCTCAGGAGCTGTGGTTTAGCCAGATGCCCCTAAATGTTTAAATCCAGTCTGTCACACTGATATGATGCAAGCAGAGGACAGTTACAGACACCAGCAGCTGCTTCAGGAGCTTCAGAGTATCAAACCAAAACAAGTGTGTTATGGACACAAAGGTAGGTGTGTCCTCTCACACAGGAACAGGAGCTTCACGAGGTCTGAACAGCTGAGGAAGAACTTGAGAAAACACAGGAATACAGACACTGATGGGTCTCACGCTGAGGAGACTAGATAGACGGATTATACCAGAGCCCAGAGAGGCGAACCCGATCCAGCTGGGCTCGACTGAACCTAAACGTGTTCTCCTGCACAGAATAGAGCATCATGTGTCAACAGGTTGTTCCAATGGAGAGAAAAACAGATTATTGTGAAGAAGCGCTGCTACTGCAAAGGAAACAGAGAGAAGCGACCGTAGAGACGAGTTCACTGTGTATGTGGCCTACATTAGAACTGGTCATCTTTTAATTCCACACATCTGAACATGATGCGGTGGCTCTGTCTCACACTGTGCCTATGATTGATATCAAAGTGAAATCAATGGTATTTATTGATCACTCTCTGGGTTAATAGCAACAGACTGATTCAGTTTCTAATCTGTTCTATCAGCTGCAGTACCAGCAGTGTGAACGGACCAAACATAAACCTCATTTATGCGTCACCTGTAGGTTTCCAGCCAATGCGTAGCCTCCAGTGTGTGATGCTGTGACTGCACGTCTTCGTTCAGCGGTTCTCGTAACGTACAGCTCAACAGGTCTGCAGATAGAAAACATTCCCTCAGCTGCTCACAGGGAATCGTCAGGAAACAAACTAATGACAGGAAGGCGCTTTTTACAGGAGATTTAAATCCAAACTCTAAACTAAACCTCCTAGCACGGTCATCTGGCAGGTACAACCTTCAGGACACTAAAGTTCAGGCTTCAGGCTCAACACATCTGCTGAGCCTTTAATCTGGACTCACAATACAGCATCCAGAGCGCGTTCATCCTCAAGTCATAACAGAAAACAGCCCAGACAGTTTACCACTGAACTACAGGCAGGAAAATCACACACTGTGGATAGCGTGGGGGATTCAATCACGTCTACATAATATGTAAAGTACATGCTGGACATGTCTGCATTTGAATCTCCACTGATCAGGTTACTACCGAAAGAGAAATGATGATGGCAGGAAGAAGACAAAGAGAGAAAGTACACCAGCTAGCTGTGTGTGTGTGTGTGTGTGTGTGAGTGTGTTTTCCTGCCAGCGTGTGTGACTAAAGCCAGGTCTGACAGCAGAGAAAGCGAGAGAGAAGGAAAAAGGAAGCAGATGCTTGTGTGCTGGCACAGAAATCGTATGTGTCCACTCAGTCGCTCACATTCACACACAGCACTAGCTCGGTCCACAGAAGGAGCAGCTCATGACAGAGCTCCAGCATTGTCTTTATGGAGGAAGAATACTCCATGACCAGCAGGAGAGAGGACGTCAAGGCCACAGAGTGAATGAATGAAAACAGAAGAAAACAATTAGAATCTGGAGGTGTGTGTGTTTGTTTGAGCTCAAATTCAACAGAAACCCTAAAGCGTGAGCTGGAAAGAGAGACGGTAAAAACTGAGCAATGACAAGCAAAGCACATCAATGCAGAGGCATCCCCAGTAGCCCCCCAAACACCTGAGAACACCTGAGAACACCTGTGAACACCTGTGAACACCTGTGAACACCTGTGAACACCTGTGAACACCTGTGCACGTATAGACACCGACCAAACAGCATCAACAGGATTCACCCTCCCATTGGAAGCTTCAGCCTTTTATTGCTTCTCAGTGGTCGATGCAACCGGTCCTACAAGAACTTATAGAAACCACAGGCAGCCTTTAATGTCAACGGAAAGACAGACTTCTGCAAAAAAATAGTGATGTCACAGTATTCAGCCTTTGGAAGCCAGTGTCCAGTCAGAACCAGTCAGAACCAGTCAGCACCAGTCAGCACCAGTCAGAACCAGTCAGAACCAGTCAGCACCAGTCAGCACCAGTCAGCACCAGTTAGAACCAGTCAGCACCAGTCAGAACCAGTCAGAACCAGTTAGAACCAGTCAGCACTGAGCCGTCTGGACGCTGCAGTCTGACCTCACCTCTCTTTTCAAAATAGTCCAGTTGCACAGTACCTCGTACCTCCTTCAGAGGAGTCATAGGAGTCTTGGTGGCCTCCCTCACTCGTCTCCTTCTAGTNAATAAACAGTGCTCAACAAATTAGCAAGTGAGACAGGTGGTCTAATATATTTATATATATGCATATAGACCATCCAGCATCATGAAGTGCTTTAATGTGGAGTCTTTAATTTTCAGCGAGCTCTCCATGTTTGACCATTCTGGACAGGAATGAGGAGTTTAACCTGAATTCACCTTTTTGTAAATTTGAAAATTCCTGGATAACAATAATATTACATTCTATATAATAATATATCAAATTTTAGTATTAAAAATATAATTTGTGATAAAGAGCTCCTGCACACTGGTGTATGAACAGAAACATAAGAAACGATGTGGGTAATTACCAGTGCTGTTAATTTAGGGCAGCTGCACCACAACCCTCACACTGGGTGGAGGTCTGAGATATTTGTTAAGTCTGTACATCTATATCTATATCTATATAAAATGAACAGCTACATAGAACAGACATCAGCAAAATGGTGAATTTCTGATGACATTTTTTCAAACATCGTGGGGGCTTCTATTTCAATGTTCAGTTGACAGAGGGACATGTGAGCATACTGTTATTGCTGTAATACACACACCGACTACATTCCTGCTGCTCTCTGACCACAGCCGCCTCAGACACATGCCAGTGAATGTTCGCTTCCATTAATAAAGGTGACTGTATTTATTTGGGTGGCTGTTTGTGTCCGTAGTTGCGTGCCGATTGCTGAGTTGTCAGGTTGCTTCGGTGCGTCTCTTTGTGGGTCAGACCCTCTTTCCCTGCCGTCACTGCTCTGCTAAAGCAGCTCCTTCCTGCTGCTGCTCACTCCAACCCCCCAGCTATGCTCCATTATGTCAGCCCCTCGGACCGCTCCTGAAAAAATATCTCTTTCCCCTCCGCCGCCGCCGTCCTCTGCATTCCTCTTTCCGTGCTGCCTTCCATTCAGCGCCGGCCTTTCTTTCCCCCTATCTCTGTCGCTCATCCCTTGTTCCTGTGAGACAATGTCTTGTAACAATACAGAGCTTAATCTCCGTGTCAAAGCCGTTTTTCCCCTCCACCGAACACACACACACACACACACACACACACACACTTTCACTGTGTGTTTTCTGCATGTTCTGTTTCTTCTGAGGACGAGACGGATTCTCCAGATGTTACACCAACAAATGCTTAGAAAAATATGTTTAATTATAATGTATGTAGTAATGTATCCTACAGTCCGACTGTTGTTTTTTTAATTGCTGTTTGTTAGAGACGATCTCTTATTAATACATCAGATATCAAACACAGGGAATTTGACGAGAAGACAAAACCTCTCATGACATCCTTCATATCTGTACTGGCAGTGATCCAACATGTTTAGAAATTATTCATGAAATCCTGTTAATTAGATTCCAGTATTTAAACACAGAACCTTTTTTAAAGACTGTTTAAAGTTGGTCTGATGATGGCTTAACGTTGAGGTAACGCTGGGGAAACCCTTGTCTGATCAGGACGGGTTCTAGAGCTTTAACCATGACACTCAGAGCTTCAGTGGATAAATGGGAACGCTTTACGGATTGGAACCGTGTGTGTCGGTTACCTGGAGAACCGCTTCCTGTTGTTCATCGTCTCCTAACGCATGAATTGTGGAAGCAGAAACAAAACCAGACAGATCAGATTGCTTATAGGTAGAAAAACGAACCGCATGTTTTCATCTGCTTTCTCCTGATTCTTGTATTTAAAGCTGCTTTTTAGATAAAATCATTTCTTCATATTTTTCTGTCACATATTATCGCTATTTCATTTTTAAAAAAACAACAAGAACATGTAGAAGTAATTAAAGCTGTAGCTGTCCGTCCAGTGTTTCACTGGAGGATGAATTCATGCATCGATGTTGTGCAACAGAGGCCCGGCTCCAGGCAAATAAGACGACAGCATGCAAATCCGTCCCAAAGCCGACGTGCGGCTGAGCTATTATCCATCTCGAGCAGCAAACAGGAAGCAGCATTCAGCAGTAAATCTATTATTATCTCATGCCTGTAAATCATCACACCTTTACACTCAGCAACCTGTAATGTTTCAGCACGCAGCAGGAGAGACGTCTCATTGCTGTTCGTCGTCTTTGTTTTTCTGCACGAATCTATCGCGCTTATAACAGAGTGAGCTCTAAAAAAACTGCAGCATGTAGAGAAACACTAAGCAGAAGTGTATGCGCAGCTATTTTATAAATTGCAGTCTCAGTGATGCTTTTCACAGCGACTTATTTATTTAAACTGGCCTTCGTCCCACCTGCTGTGTTTTAATACGACTGTTCATCCTGGCTCCTCTGCTGCTTTGTTTGTTGGTTTCTTTTAAGATATTATCACTGTTATTATTATAAATTCACAGAATTATTTTCATTGTAATTCTGACAGATTTATTCACGATGTTCTTCTGCTGCAGTTCAATCGCTGCATCACCTCCCAGCTGATCAAGTGGTTCAGCAACTTCCGGGAGTTCTACTACATCCAGATGGAGAAGTTTGCACGGCAGGCCATCAACGAGGGCGTCACCGCTGCCGAGGAGCTGACGGTGGGCCGCGACGCCGAGCTGTTCAGGGCGCTCAACATGCACTACAACAAGGCCAACGACTTCGAGGTAAGCTCGAAAAATACATTTGGTTTTTGGGCGCTGTCACCGAACCCACATCTGAAAACCTTTAATTAATCCCTAATTAGCCAAACACTGCAGTTCCCTCAACGCAGGCATTGTTGATTTTGCTCTTTGCACCTCCGTCTGTTAACGGAGGAAAAACCAGGAGAGCGGGTCGGTCTGCCTTCAGTGTAATCAGCGCACCGTTGGCTTTTTCTTTTACAATTTGCTAAATATGTCAGACTTGACGTGTGCTCTTTATTCATGATGTTGAACATGAAGGTTTAACCGTTCCTCAGCTCACTCTGAACACGGAATCAAAACTGAATTCAGCACAACTCCAACGCACTCGCTCACACCAACGTCCTCTACCAAGTCAGCTGTTCGGAGCGCAACAGTCACCTCACGATTCTGCTGAGGTGTGGATGTCGCAGTGTGTGTGTGTGTGTGTGTGTGTGTGTGTGTGTTCGATGAGGCGAAAGAGGACGCTGCTGGAGGCGCGGGTGTCCTTGTCAAAGCGATTTGCAGAAGTCACATTCCCTCCCTCACTTTTTCTCTCCCAATATTGGTCTAAGGGGACCGGAGGGCCCTTAAACTATCCAACGTAACATCAGCAGCATTTAGATGTCCATTAGCGCACACACACCTCGCCGCCGACACACACACACACACACACACTGCTCTCTTTCTGCTTAGGGAGACAAATGTTGAAGCTTAAACGTATAAAGAGGAAGATGTGCAGACACAACAGTCCCACACAGACATCAGGGTGTCCAGCGTGTCCTGCCAGGAGGCATGAATAGCGAACGCTTTGCATACTTTGCATAACAAGAGTCAGGTAGCTTTTCACAGGTGTGTATGTAAAGAGCATGTTCAGGAAACAGACACACACATGCAAATAATTTATGTGTGTGTTTATTCTGGCTGTTCCTGGCTGGGGATATTTTTAGGGAGTGGAGGTCGCGGTTCAGACGGGGGTCAGCCGTGGGAGAGCGACGGGAGCGTTTGGTTCACAGCAGCCCTCAGTCATGAACTATTAGAGCTGTGTTAGAGCTGCACAAGCCAGTGTGTGTCTCACACACACGTCCACCGGCTTCAGCTCATTTCATCGCATGTCAGCGCCGTATGAAAATCAACCTGGAGACACTCGAAACCCTGAAACTGAGATATTCAAACGACTGAACAGGAAAAATCAGCATCTTGTACTCTGTCTGTGTGTGTGTGTGTGTGTGTGTGTGTGTGTGTGTGTGTGTGTGTAATCTGTGTATGTGTGTGTACACTCTGTGTATGTGTGTGTACTCTATGTGTGTGTGTGTGTACTCTATGTGTATGTGTGTGTACTCTGTGTGTGTGTGTGTACTCTGTGTTTGTGTGTGTGTGTGTGTGTGAGTGTGTGAGTGTGTACTGTGTGTGTGTGTACTCTGTGTATGTGTGTGTGTGTACTCTGTGTGTGTACTCTGTGTGTGTGTGTGTACTCTGTGTTTGTGTGTGTACACTCTGTGTGTACACTCTGTGTGTGTGTGTGTACACTCTGTGTGTGTGTGTGTGTACTGTGTGTGTGTGTACTCTGTGTGTGTGTGTGTGTACTCTGTGTGTGTGTGTGTACTCTGTGTGTGTGTACTCTGTGTGTGTGTGTACTGTGTGTATTGTGTGTGTATGTACTCTGTGTGTATACTCTGTGTGTGTGTACTGTGTGTGTGTGTACTCTGTGTGTGTACTCTGTGTGTGTGTACTGTGTGTGTGTGTACTGTGTGTGTACTGTGTGTNTCCTGGTCCACCAGAGGCCGGACGTCCTGGTTCACCAGAGGCTGGATGTCCTGGTTCACCAGAGGATGGACCTCCTGGTCCACCAGAGGCCGGACCTCCTGGTCCACCAGAGGCCGGACCTCCTGGTTCACCAGAGGCTGGACCTCCTGGTCCACCAGAGGCTGGACTTCCTGGTTCACCAGAGGCCGGACGTCCTGGTCCACCAGAGGCCGGACTTCCTGGTCCACCAGAGGCCGGACCTCCTGGTCCACCAGAGGCCGGACCTCCTGGTCCACCAGAGGCCGGACCTCCTGGTCCACCAGAGGCCGGACCTCCTGGTCCACCAGAGGATGGACGTCTTACACACAGGTGTTTTTAAACTACACTTACTGAGACACATCCACTGCACTAAGATGATGTCAGTTTGACCTAAAGCACCGATGGGTTGCATCTGTGTTGAATCAGGCAATTCACTTTCAAGGTACGAATACTTACACAAGCCCTTGTTTTACATTTTTAACGTACTGACAGAAATGCTTTTTCACTCTGACATGAAACAGTCTTTTTTTGTAAACTCCAGTCTAAAAAGCTCAAACAAATTGACTCTGATTCAGTGTTGAAAAGCAACAAAAGGAGGAACTTGTGAGCAGGGTGATGTTTTCATCGGCCCGGCAGTCAGACGGAGGCTGAATGACTTCGAGGAAACAGAAGGAACAAAACACACACAGTCTCCTTCTGTTTGAACACCTTGAGAAACAAACATATGGTGTTTGTACAGTGATTCTTAAGAGCCCAGGATGTGTTTTTGTGCAAGATAGTGAGCACGTCAGAAAAAGAAGAGCAGGCAGAAAAAAGCATATGGAAAGGTGAACAGGTAGAGTCACCTGAGGACATGCAAACACACGCACAGCCCAGACGTCTCCATCAGCCTCACGGTGACAGCATGAAGAGAGAAACATTCATCCTTCCTTATGCAGGGAGCTGGAGGAGGAGGAGGAGGAGTGGCTTATGTTCAGAAGAGAGGAGAGATGGGGAAGGAAAAGGGAGGAAGATGTGGAGAGGAAGGCAGAGAAGAGGGGAGAAGTGAGCAGGTGAAAACAGAAGATGCTGAATGAGAGGCTCAGAGGGTAAAGGAAGACAGAAAAATTCAAAAGAAAATAAGAAAAAGCTGGAGTGCTGGAGGACACAAGGGCACCAACTCTCATGTTTCTATGAGCTGACAGTAGAACTACCAATAAGCAGGAGGTTTATTCAGCAGTGAGTTTCATCTACAGTGGGACTGAGTCAGTCACTGAGGCCTCATTTCTTCATTCCTCCTGATTTTGATTCCCTGATGAAGCTTTTTTATTGGTTCTTTTTGCTGAAGATTTTCCACCTATTCCTATGAAGAAGCTGCTTTGTTCCACTGACCTCCAGACTGTCAGACTGAACAGAGGTTTAGATGCCGGAGGTCAGTGGGTTTTATTTGTTCACAAAGAGCAGCAACATCAGCGTCATATAACGGATGATGTTCAGCATGACAGATGAAAACGGTAGAGAAGGAAACACTATTGATGGCTGTCACACAGGCTACAGGGTGGATGCCTGGTGTAGGGTGAATAAAACGCCTTAGAGGAGGTTTCTCAGTGGGATTTTACTCACACACCTCATGGAGATGCTGATGGTGCTCTGATTCAGAGGTTGTGATGAATTGATTTCTCTGCATACTCAAAGGCTTTCATGTGAATTATGTGACAAAACTCTGGACAATAACCAAGAAAAACCGTGTTAAAGGCCTTCTCTGCTGGGTGACTGCACTGCCAGGCTGATCTTACAGTAAGAGAGACGATCTGAAGTGTTTTACATGTTGGACGTGTTAAAGCAGGACAGTGTCTCCAGAAAGAAGTCACCTACTTATGAAGGGCTCTCCTTTATTCTAAAAATATTTTCAGTGCAACACTGCCCTTTTGTGCTTGTGGCTTGCACTGTAAAAAAAAACAAAAAAAATACTAAATTAGTCAAACGGACGTCACTGTTGCTAAGTGCTCACTGCTGTGCAGTTTCTGCGCTTCATGTTCTCAGGTTTGGTTTGCATTTGTCCTGTTGCTGCTCATGCAAACAGTTCTTCTTCTTCTTCTTCTTAAAAAACAGCCACTACTACAAGCATGTTACACCAGAACAACAGATTTAACAGCCATTTGGAGCTTCTCTTAAATCTCTACTCAGAGTTTAGACAGAGCAGTGAGTGAATGAAACGTTTGGATTTAAACCTGTTAGTAGTGAAACAGTGTCAGGAAAGGTCTTGTGCTTGTCCCTCAGAAACACAGGGTGCTCAGCACTGCTTAACATGCACCTGACACGCCGCCGCCATCGAGACGCAGATGGTGAAAGCAAAAGGCAAAGACTGATAAATGTGTAAAGAACAATAGCTGCAGTACAGAGAAGCTCAGTGAGGACGAGCAGGCAGCAGAACAGAAGCGGTGAAAACAGTGCTGCCACATTTCCTGCTAACTTTACATTTCAAATATCACAAGGCGAGTCTGATGAGTTTTCTGCTCTATACGACAAACACTCGGGCAAATTCTCATATGGCTGAATTTCCAGGAAGAGATGAGGGAGGGATGAACTGATGAGGAGGAGAGAGAGGACGGAGGGAGGCGTCCCAGTAGGCCTCTTTGTTGGGCAGCGATTTAGAGATTTACAGGCTCTTGTCCTTCTGTGTGTGTGTGTGTGTGTGTGTGTGTGTGTGTGTGTGTGTGTGTGTGTGTGT
>NW_007578079.1:504313-508881 GCF_000690725.1 Stegastes partitus
GTGTGTGTGTGTGTGTGTGTGTGTGTGTGTGTAGGAAGAGTAATTGAGCCTCCCTTCATCCAATATTTACCCACCAAACCGGAGCAATCATGCGAATTATGTTTACTGGGAGCGAAGTGTCTTTCTTCCTCTTTATCTTTCTTTCTCTTGTTCCCACTTTCCCATTCCTCCCTCTGCCTCTCTCTCCTGGCAACTAAACACCACATCACGGTGCTCGCCAGGACTACGCCACACACACACACACACACACACACACACACACACACACACGACATGTTTCCATGACTTCAGAGGACAACACTTGGACTTACATTCGTCTCCTGAGACCGCTCTCCGGACCCTGACCTTACAGCACATCTTCACCTTGACATGTAATCATCTCCGTGATGGGGATTTGCTTTTTGCCCTCGTGAGGGGGACCAGCGCATCCCCATAATGTGAATCTGTAAACAGACTCTGGTCCCCACAACATGAGTAATACCAACCCACACAAACGCCGGCACACACACGGGGAAAACAGGCCCATCTGTATTGATGATGGCCTAATTTAGATCTCTTTATTGGACTGATTTACGATGGCTAGACAAATCTGGGCATCTGGACCCAAGTGTGTGTCTGGGTGTGTGTCTCAGTGTGTGTGTGTTTGTCCAGTCAAGCTGACACCTAACCGGACACACAATATCCTCCCTGCCTCCTAACACTCTCTCTGCTTGTGTTTCCCTGTCTCTCTGTGAGTCAGCGGTGTCCTTTCTGTCGTCTTGTTTCAGCACTTTGAGACCTCTCTCCACTGCAGCAGCAACGCTCCTGAAACATTTCAGAAACACGCCGACCAGAAACGTGCTGCAACATACAGACGGCCAGCACAGGGCAGTTCTAGGTCAAGGTTACTGAACCTCTCAGAGTCCAGCTGTGTGTGGAGGGTTCTTTGCAATCTGATATAATCAATTACAAACACAAAACATGCAAAAAGGAACAAGTGCAAAAGAGCTGAAGGGGGAGCCTGATGTGTTCTTTATTGACGTGCTGTTTTTTATGTGTTAAGGATGCACAGGACGACAACGACACGCACAGACGCACAAGCAAAGAGGCTGGAGATTTAGAAAACATTAACGTCAGCGAGGAAACGCATTTAAAGACGGGAGCTCCAAGAAAGCATTCAGACAGCAGGGATTTGTCTTGTTTTAAGACAACTAAGAGATGGAGGGATGTATTCCAGGCCGGAGAGGATGCCTCAGAGGCCCATTCATCTCCAAGATCAAGCTCAGGTTTCAACTTTTATTCGTCCCAGTGGGTAGTTTCACAGCAACCATTAAACAGCACCTTGACTTTGGGGGCTTTCTCCTTCCTCCTGCAAAGATGTGAAGCGTGTTGTAGTCTTTCTAAAACCACATGAATATTTTCTGAGGTTTAGTCATTAAACCTAATTTTGTTTTTTACATTTGGTTGAAAAGGATAATTTCTTTTGTGACACCTCCCTCTAATAATAGGACTGCAGTCACACAGCTAATTGCAGAAATTTTAAATGTGACCAAATTGCTGGAAGAAAGACAAAGAAACATTCACATGATGTGACGGTTTCTTAATCAAACCTTTGTGAGAGCTGTAGAGGACAGAGCGTCACTGGTTTGACCTGTTACTCTGTCCTGTGCATTCAGGGCCTGTAGTTGTCATAAAGTGATCCAGATGATCAACTGTCAGCTTGTTCACAGCGACGTCCCAGACTGACGGTACAGTGCTGAAAATACCTAAATCATGTACAAGTGTTTGTAAATCTGCCATTCTGATAGACGTGTAGTACCACCTGCTCAGCATGTCTTCTTCATGTTGAAGGCTGTTCACTGTCTGCTGGTGACACTGATTCAGTCCAAACCACAGTGATTTTTCAGCAGTGCACTGACCTAAAACCACAGACTAACATATGCATAAATAAATACATGTAGGCTTGAATACAACCTAAACCAGTGATTGATACCAAAGTGCCCCCCTTGCAGCTGCTATAAATCAGCGACAGAGAGCCAAACTGGTTTTCTGCACCAGTCTGGAAACGTGTTGGTTCCTGCTGGTGTGTGACCGTCTCACTGTTCTTAGGATCGACATGTACAACAGCAGCCAGAGCGCTCTCCATAGAGAAATAACTCTGGGGCTGCAAACTGACTTCTCAAGTTTAAACATTCAGGTTCAGAGTATCACAGTGTTTAATACAGAATAATTTGACTAATGTAAAGTTATGAACATGACACTGTTATGTTCTGCACTTTTTGGCATTTCTGCATCGGCTCAGTTTTCTGCTCACGTGGTTGTTGCCTCCCAAACACACACACATAAAGCTAGCTACGCTAGCAGAGCCATGGAGAGCTGCATCTGGCCTCCAGCACAGAACGAAGGCCAAGCAGCCAGCGAGCGCTCAGCACATGTGGACGCTCCTTCAGCACAAGCATTCAGGTGACGGCCTCATGGAGCTGGCTGACAGGATGCCAGCAGAGTGCACGGCTCTGATCAAACCAAAGGAGCGCCTCTGAAGAAACTCAAACGTTGTTTTGTTCATTTGCTGACTTTACAATCTGTGTGTTGTTTCTTCTGTATTAATGTACAGAAAGAAAAAGGCTGGAATGAATGCCCACACTTCTGACTACTGCTGCAGAAAGCCCTGGGAAAGTTTAAACTTCCATGTCTGTGTGTGTGTGTGTGTGTGTGTGTACAGTAGTGTCTATACTAAGACAATGACAGAGGGCCTCATTGAAATAACTGTTGTCTCGAGGGACCAGCTAAAAAGAGAGAGAGGGTAGGTTAGGGTAGACGGAGTATACGAGAGTCCAGGGAATCATTTAGCTTGTGTGTTTGTGTGTGTGTGTGCGCGTAAGTGAAGTGATTCATCCGTTGTGGTGGCGGCTAACCTTGGCATGATCTGCCACGCGTGACGGGGTGACACCCAGACGGCTGTCCTCTACATGCGTGTGTGAGGCTGTCGGCGTGTATAGGTGAATGTAGCTCGTCTGGAAGAGTCAGCAGTGTGTGTGTGTGTGTGTGTGTGTGTGTGTGTGTGTGTGTGTATCTGCATACAAGGAAAAGAGCCAAAGAAGAAGAAAAAAAAAAAGAGGGAGGAGAACTGGAGATTCCTGGTCAGGTTGTTTCGTGTCTTTGTGTGATCTTGCCCCCGGGAGAAAGGGCAGAAAAAGAATGAGAAATGTGTGTGTTTGTGTCATTGTTCTGCTGTCAAACTGCTACGAGAGCACACACACACACACACACACACACACACACACACACACACACAGCCTTGTGATGACAGTGTATTTATGCCTGCATTGGATAGGACGATGGGATCCCTGCAGTCCCCTCACTCCTGTTTACACTCACACAAACACACACAGTGCAACAGATCACAAAGTGTTCACCTGCTATTGTCAAGCATGGAGTGTGTTGTCTGTCATTCTGTGAGTGTGTCAGTTACACACACAGCTGGGGATTGTGCAGAAAGGGGAAGCACGTTTAAGAGGAAGTTCTGCAGAAGAACTCGGTAGCAGGAATAATAATAATATATGGACACCTGAAACAACCGCACACCTCATTCTGGATCATTCTCAGTCACACAGACACCCTCTGATCACTATTTAAAGGCTTTTGCGTTTCGGTTGTGTTTTTTATGACATCGGTCAACAGGTAGGACTTCCCTTTAGAAAAGAAGACACACAAAACTTTAATTACTGATGAACCCTTTCAACGCCACAACCAGTTTGAAAAGAATGTTATTTTAAATATTGATTAAACCACCAACAAGCTGTAGAAACAGACTGAATCTCTGGATTTCAACTTCCCCACAGTCTTTGAATCATCCATCTGTGGCTACGACACGACAACTTGGAAAAATGATGTACATGTGAAATAAACAGTCAGAGAACTCAGACTTCTTTCTTTCTCAGCCCCTGAAGCCCCACAAAGAACTGGTGTAAACAAAGCACTCATCATGACAGACTATAGTGATGCTGCACATCACATTAAACAGCAGAACCTGGGCTACCAGAACCTATCAGCCATGTCTACACGCCCCAAACACACCTCACACACCAACTAAATGAATTATCACACATGGACATCGACATAGCGCCACCCAGTCAACCCACTCGCCACATTTCTGGCTCCAGCGCTTTGCTGCTTTATGCTAAACGCTCCAACAGGCCTCAGACCAAAGCAGACAGTCCACAGAGTCCAGACATGTCCATCAAAGCTCTCTGAGATCAAAGCATCAGCGAGAAACAACCCAAAGAACAGCACAAACCCAAACCGGAGCTGGAAAATGTCTCTTACCTTAGCTGTTCAGCAGCGAAAACTTTGCTGTTGGGCTGCAGGTGGCTAGGTAGTTAGCATCTCGGTGATTAGCATCTCGGTGGTTAGCATCTCGGCGGTTAGCATCTCGGTGATTAGCATCTCGGTGGTTAGCAGCTAGGTGGCTAGCATCTCGGTGGTTAGCATCTCAGTGGTTAGCAGCTGGGTGGCTAGCATCTCGGTGGTTAGCAGCTAGGCGGTTAGCAGCTAGGTGGCTAGCATCTCGGTGGTTAGCATCTCAGTGG
>NW_007578079.1:509846-518861 GCF_000690725.1 Stegastes partitus
TCTGAGTCCTGCTGACAGAAGACATCTCTGAGTACGATGACTTCATTTGAATCATTTCTGAATTTCTGCAGTTTCCCAGTACGATCTTCTTTGCAACTGAAAAGGGAAGAGCTCATTGGAAAAGGAAAACCACTCAGACTTTATTAATTAGCATTTTAATTCCTTAAATGGAAACAGTACAAACTATTTGTAATATTCCAGACCACATGCATGCTTCTTGATCAGTTCTTTTATTTAAGCAAATATTCATTTTGTGCTTTAACAGCTCCAATAATTCCATGTATATATAACACAGTACAATCTCCACCACGGTGCACTCTGTGGGTACATACATGTGAGCTTTTGGTGTCGACTACTGTCACAGCAGCACAAGGGTGTTTCTGATAGTGGCTCAGTGTTGTGACGTAAACTCCAGTGTAGCAGAGCCGCCTCACACAAACAGTCATCCAGACAGAGATGCTTCATCCAGTTTGGTGTGGAAGATAATGACATATCTCCTGACTTCATCAAACACCATCACGACCAGGCCTCATCTCACAGCGCTGGTGCTGGACCTGACTACAGCCAGGTTCTGACATCTGGTGGAAATCCTTCCCAGCAGAGGGAGGCTGTTACAGCAGCAGATTAATGCCTGTGCTTTTGGAATGAGATAGCAGCAGCACATATGGCTGTGATGTTCTGGTGTCCACATACTGGGACATGTGTTTCCAGTTACACTCTGGTTAGAAGATATGAACGTCCTCCATGTCTTCACTGAGAAGTACAGCAGCTCTGCATTTTGAGCATATTTATGATTACAGATAAAATCCATCTTCCAGCAAAGCAATCACTCACAGCTTCCTCTTTTCCCATTTCTTCATCCCGTCCTGCTCCCATCTCCTTCCCCTCTTCTCCGGCAGGTTCCTGATCGGTTTCTCGAGGTGGCTCAGGTGACTCTTCGTGAGTTCTTCAATGCCATCGTGGCTGGAAAAGATGCCGACCCGTCCTGGAAGAAGGCCATCTACAAGGTGATCTGCAAACTGGACAGCGAGGTTCCTGAGGTTTTCAAATCCCCCAACTGTCTACAAGAGCTGCTCCATGACTGACTAGAGCAGGGGAGGAAAGCCGGCAAGCAGAACAAACCTCCGAGGACCGTCAGAAGACTGTAAGAAACGCCTCCTAAGGTGCAGAGTTAGACTAGATGGAGGTCTTAATGAGATGCATTTGAAGGTGTTCAGAACGTGATGCAGAGTCTTGCAGTGGTTCTGTTTGGAGGTTTGTTTAAAGATAGAACTGCCCTCAAGATGTTTTACAAAGAAAAGATGTTCCTCTTGAACGTGGTGGAGGACTCTGATGATGCTCAAACTAACTAACGACGTTGGGACTTTTAGAAATGAAAAGCAAAACCGTGAGAAATTGAGTCTCGTTGCACTTAGAGAAAAGCTCCTCCGTCTTCTTTCTCCTCCAGCTTGTTCAAACGTTCTCTTCATCCCTGTCCAGAGGAACAACGGAGGTGAGGAAGATGATGGACGAATCTTCAACTTGAGATCAGGAGCGAACTAAAAATAAAGAAGATAATATATTAAAAGAAAAAAAATCTTTTTATTGTGGATGTTTTTAAGTTACATGGACATTTTTGAAAAAAAAAAAAGTGATGTTTCTGTATTTTTTCTCCTTTGTATAAGATCACACCCTCTCTTCTATAAACCCTGCACACACACACACACACACACACACACACACACACACACACACTTTAAATAGGAAGCACAGTAGCATTCCCAAATCCTCACTGGAACCCAGAAAAGTGGGCAAAAACCAGACGTAGTAGTTGTTTGATCCCAGCCATGGCCCTCCTCCTTTGACTTCATCCTCCTGTTCTTGTACTGAGACTTACTGCGTGTTTGTTCTGACCGTGCGGCCCGTTCTGCCTCCGACCCTCCCGGCTGCCTCTCCGGGTTTTTGTTTTAGAAAAGTTCGTCCAAACCGGAGACAAACAGACAAGCTTCTTTTAAAGCGACTGGTTAACCTCAGTTTGGAGCTAGCATGACATTTACAGTCCTGATTCCACTTACTCCGGTTTCAGAGCCGGACCAACACTGGGTTTTGTGGCAGACACCAGGTTTGATGTTTGTTCAGGACCCACAGACATTTTTGAGGAAAATTTCTTGTGAACAAAGCACCGGGTGGTGAATCTCCTCCACGGCTGCGTTTAGCTCCTGCAGTCAGTGGATCCTTAGTTTGGACCGATGCTGGATCTCCTACAGGCCCGTTTGTATCCAGGTGTGCAAAAACAGATTTTTAGCACAATAAAGGTTCCTTAAATTTTGCTATTTAAGATTTCTGAACATGCTATGAACTGAGCAGGACTTTTTACAGGAAAACTCATCCCGTTGGTTCTCTCTGGTGGACAAACTGTGTAATGCTGATTGTATGACCTCAGCGTGTTTGTGGCGTTTCTGTACAGCAGTTTATTTTCCTAATCGGCCAGTTAGTCCACCGCTATGAGAAGGACAAGCGCCTCCACTACTGCTGGATTGTTTGTAATGTTGTCAGAGGTATAGCTCTGATGTACAGCGCCGGGTGAAGGCAGGCGAGGGCCACAGCTGCTGCCGTAGCAACGTTTGGTGTCATTGTGGTTCCTTTATTCTGCTGAGACGTCATTGGTCCATTCTGTCTCACAGAATCACTTCATGGTTGGGTTTTATTTTGTAGTCGTGGATTCATGCAGGTCAGTTCTGTAAAACCATCCAGTTCCATTTCAATCACAAAGCAGCACATTAACGCTAAAACAACAGAGGACCTTTCTCAGACGGTGCTTTGAATCTTTTTTCAAGTATTGATTGAATTCAGACAGAAGAACAGAGAACTGACTGTTGTGCAATCATCTGCATTCAGAAGTGCAGGAGGTCCGCTTGTGACCCCTTTTATCTTGGAAACCTTCGAACTTCAAGTCCCGAAGAGCCACAAAGTGCAGTCAGGAAACTGAGCGAGGGGCAGCGGCAGGTCATGTGTGACGTGTTTAAGGTTTTAACAGCAGAAAAAAAAGACATACGACAAAATGCTGATATTTGTAGCTTGTATAGATGTAATAATTACTCTGATCACTCTGATATTGTTATTATTTATAACTGAAATAATTATTAATGTTATTCTGATGATTATTATTAATGCTTGCTACAGATTTGACCAGTGGTTTACTCATTGTTTATCCATCACACTGCAACATGAAATAAATTATTCTTTGAACAAACCCAGTGTGGCTGTACTTCCCTGTGGCCGGCGGAGCAGAGGGCGTGGACCGTCTGAATGCTGCTGCCCACACACCACCTCCCCATCGGCCCGGCAGTAACTAGGCAACATGATGGCCACTTTACCTCCGTCCATGCCCTCTCTCGCTCCGCTCTCGCTCGACGGCGCTCCCTCGCTCTGGGTTCTGTATAGGGGACATGTGATCCCTTGTTGTTGTTGCTGATGAATTGAAAAGAGGAGCGCTGTGTGATTATTGTCAGCACAAAAGCCTCAAAAAGCTGCTGACGCCTAGATTAGGCAGTACAAAGACGCAGGGACACACACACACACACACATAAAGACATAGGTAGAGACTCACACAAAGACACACCAGGACGAGGCCTGCCTGCCCTCCATGCCCTGCCATCCTCCTCCATCACTGAGATTACTCTCCTCCTCCTCCTCCTCCTCCCCTTTTACCTCTCTGCTTCCCGTCTCACAGATTTTATTTCATCCATCCTCCTCTAACACCACTTACCTCGCTAACGCACACAAACACACACCATGCCCTCTGTGTGTTGGCGCCAAACACTAACTGGCATCACACAATGCCAACCACCATCACCAGCATGGGATAAAGTGCCAGCACTCAGTGTGCCGCTCCTTTTTCTCCTCTCGCACTCGCACTAAACAGAAATATTGCCAAAACTCCAATGGCAATAATGGCATAATAAAACAGTTTATAATTCTGTGAAGCTATGTCTCTGCTACTCATCCAGCCTCAGAAGATTCTTATTCCTCACAGGGAAATAAAACACACACAGAAGTGATAGAAAAAGTTTTACATCCCACTAAATAAATGCAGAAAAATATGAAAGCACAATGCAGCCGATCCACAGCGATGCCCGGCTCTGAGCCCACTCCGTGTTCATCTGAACAATAATCTAATTAATGAGGGCTTTATTGGTGTCATTTATATTGACTGTATCTGTGTGCAATTCAAATTAAAACTTGAGATAAACCTGCACAGAACAGAGTCGCAATAAAAGAACAGTTCTGCCAAACAACAACCGAACGGAGCCGACGAGGGACGACGGAGAAGACGCTCAGCTGGAGCACTTCAGCTCATTCAACCTGCAGCGAGGATGGAAGTCGTGAAGCTGCTTGCTGGTGTGATGCACTCACAGATGGATATAATAAAGATGCATTAAAAAAACGGCAGCAGATTTCAGCTTTAACAGCAGCAGCAGCAGCAGAACCCACAGACAGAGCAAAGCAGGGGAAGGGTATCTGGTGCATTAGCTTCCAGAGCCAAAGCTTTTCATTAGAACAGGAGGGACTGAACAGGAGGTGGGGTCACTGCCTGCTCGATATGATCACACACACACACACACACACACACACACACACACACACAGTCTGCCTGTGAAAGCACATCTGAGCAGCGCAACAATAAAACAGCTGTGTTTGTGTTGGCCTGATGATTGTTTCATTCTCAATCAGCCGACATTCACGCAAACACACTTACACATACACAAACACACTTAGCGTCCGCAGAGATGGCATGACAGTGATGCATGTTGGGTAATGGCTGCCATTATGGAGTAGTCAAAGAGTTTATTATGAAGGAAATCTCTCCTCGACATCATTCCAGCAGCTGTAACTGTCTTGTGCGAGCTAACGGCTGCTAACGTGGGCTGTGGTGTGTGTCTGTGTGTGATTCACACCCACTGCCATATTGGTAAATAGACCCGATGGTCAGAACTGCAAAATTACAACTTCAACAATGAGAATAATCATCAAAAACAGACAGACTTTGTCTTTTCTACTTAATACCCAAATTACAGTGTTTTGAAGTTAGCAGCAGCAGCAGCAGCCGTGAAAGATGGAACCTGTTCAGAAAAACAGCAGAAAGAGGATTTAAAGCCGTGACAGAGGCACAAGAAAGTAGTTTTTCTTATTGAAGGCTGTTGGCTGCTTCAGGAGACAGAGAACAGGACAGCGATGATCAGCGCCACATCCAACTTCTCTCACTTCATCACCAACGGCTGCAAGTGGAGATAACTGGAGGTTTGTACATCCATCACGTCACGCTACAGACACGACCAGGTGCATGTTCAGCTTGATCATTACTGAATGAGTTGAAATGCATCACGACCTGCAGCAGGCTGCATCAGCTGGTGCTTCACCTGTACAGCTCCTCCAGACGCTAACCGTCCTGTTACCTTCACATTTACTGACATCTCTTGTCCTGGCTCACACTGACCCCAGCACACCTCCACAAAACAATGCAAACTGTTACCCAGGCTTATGTGTAAGACGCCCTTTAAATGAAGCTGAAGATGTTCAACACTGAACGGGGTCAAAGTAAAATCAGTGTGAGGGCCAAATATCCACAAACCACAAACTGGCTTCACACAACAGCCTTTAGCAGAACATCCTCCGTTCACAGGAAGAACAACGGCTCCGAGGAAACGTCTCCACCACAACAAGAAGACCACAGAGAGCCGTCTGTCTGGAGGTACGAGCTGCTCACCGGCCCGTTTGAAGGAAGGAGTCTGCTGATAGAAGTGAAGAGAGCTCGTCCACAACGTGGACTGAAGCTGGAACTACTCAGAACAGTTCGTCAACAAACTCCACTAATCACCACCACGAGGTCTGTTTTGATCAGAAACACTTTTTCTGTTTGGGCTTCAGAGACATAAAGACGAAGCGCTTGGTTCTGTCAGAGGGAACCGTGATGAGGGCCCTTCTCACCACCTCCACCTAAAAGATGAACTAATGGGAAGCAGTGAGCAGACGTAATGTGGAGGCTGCTGGGCGCTCTGGGTCGCTCTGAGAACGGACCACAAGCAGAGAGCGCTCCAGTAAAACGCCTCCATCTGCAGCCTTTGCAGTTTTTAAATGTGATTGCCGGTGATGATGTGGTTGCAAACGCATATTTCTTTTTCTAAATTGTTTCTGGTTCACAATTGCAGAACAGAGGATTCGATATTGTTCTTCATCGTCTCTTCCAGCGTCTCAGGTAGAACCTCAGGGCGCCGTCTGACCCGGCGCTGACCTCTCACGCAGATAAACTCGCCTCTAATTACTGGACTTGAAGACATCATTCAAACAAACGGCTGAACGGATCGGACCGTCGCCGGCTGCAACCACCAGCGCGAGCTTGTTGAACAGACTTTAATCAGCCGGCGCTGCAGGTTTATGTGCACTTCTTTAAGACGGCACCCAGATGAACGAAGCTAATTGTTGTTTGGAACAGCTGCAGGAACGGAGCTGAAGCTTCTCCAGCACACCGCCTTCCACGGCCCCTCAAGTCACCTCCTCTTCCATCTTACACCGTTCACTGTTATCACAACTGACTTCCATGATGAGCTGCTTCAGCCATTTTATCAGCCGGCTCTGTCAGAAAGCCTTTCCTCCTGCACTCAGCATGCAGGGATCTATACATGCACTGATCTGCTGTTTCCTTTCATCTATCGATCCTGAATCAAAGAATCCATCCTTCCTTCCTTCTTCCTCCTACCTTCCTTCCTAAATGAAATCATTTCCCGTCCCTGGTTCCTCGCTGCATCCCTCCTTCCATCAGCGGTCTGTTCGCTAATCAAACACCATCTGTCCTTCCATCCCCAACCTGTCAGGAACAGCTGCCAGCCGCTCTCTTAACAACACTTTTAACAACCCTGCCGCATCTTCCACGGCCCGCTGCCCGCCGCCTCCGCCGGGCGGACGCCGCCGATGAGGGCCGCCGCCTCCTTTACAGCACACAGGAACACAAAAGACAAACCAGGCATGTGTCGCCGATGAGCTGATCAGAATTTATGAAGACGTACCAGAGGACAACATGGTCGACACGGGACAAAAGAAAGACAAACTTCTGCTGGCCTCTCACTGACCCGAAGGAACGGCACCAAAGAAATGAAACGACTCCAGAGAAAGACGAATAACTGACGAATAAAACAAAGGAGCGACGGCGCTCAGTGAAAGAGTGGAAATCTAAATAGTAATCAAGGGAAGAATCAGCCGCCTGCTCAAAAAAAGAGCGCAGAGCTAATGGTGGGAAGTAAAAGCTCCCAACACTCACACACAAGAAGACAATTTACACACAAGTCCTGAACAATCACACAAACACAAGAACACAATTAGCTTCACCTCACATAACAGTGTTCTCCCACCAACAATCCAATCAGCCCTCACACACACACACACACTCACACACACACCACAGACATAATCACTCACCAATACATGTTCACACACACACACACACACACACACACACACACACACACACACACACACACTGCACTGCTGTTGTCGTGAACATGCCAAGACATTTTCAAGTGTTATATCCTGAGGAACTTCCCCAACCAATCATTGGCACATAGGCCAGATGTTCACTGCAATGTTCTCCTGGCACACACACACACACACACACACACACACACACACACACACACACTTTGGCATCTTTGTGTCTCTCCCTATACACATATGAGCTTTTGATGTTGATGAAACTGAAATGCCAAGGCTGCACTTTTTCACGGCACAAACGGGGAGAACAAGAGGTGAGAGGAGGAGACAGAGCCGGACGAGGGTGTAAAAGCTGATGAAAGCCTGCACACAGAAGTCAGAAGGAGGGAGAAGAAGGACATCCCATCATAAACGTAGCTGCAGTGGAGTCTGCAGGTGCTCCAGGTGAGTGAGAACACCTGACTGTGCCACCTGGTGGAGAGCTCAGGCACTTTGTTCTGGGCTAGAAAGTCAAAGTTTGGACAAACCTCCCTGCTCACGGGTTTTTATTTTTACAGTCTCCTACTAACAAACTATACAGTCAGACACACTGGTACCTTTGTGCCTTCAGCTTTACACAATACTTTCAATAGTTTAAACAGATTCATGAAACCTGAAACCTGGTGGAGTTTGTTACCTGAATGTCTTTGTCGGTTGTGTCACCTCCTGGTGTTACCATCCAGGAAACAGCTCCACTCCACAACAAGAGAAACCGTCCGTCACAGCTTTGAAGCTCAGTCAGTCCAGAAGATTTCAGGAGTTTTCTCCACATGAAGCTGGAAATACCTTCAAAGGCTGAGATGAATCGAGCTCTGATGAGGACCGGCCCAGCAAAGGAGGACCAACAGGTTCATCTGCTGCTTGGACCTGGAGGATAAATAAAAAAAACATCTACAAATTATTCATCGTCCTTAAAAAAAAGGTTCAAATGTCAGTGTTTCCTCCAGGATCTTCTTCAGCAGCGGCTGACTGCACTTGGACGACACATGACTGCAGGTTTTACTTCTACAACCTATTTATTGAATGTCCAGCTGAAAATGGCTTTTTAAAGCCTGAATGTAAATTAAAATAACAATAACATCTAATTAAATAAATAAAAATAAAAACCATAAATAGCAATGTCTTGATGGGGCTGTAGAATCAGTGGCAAAGTTTGCACCCAGGCTCAGAACCATGAATGTTTCTGGGTTTTCTATAGAAGAGCTCTGAGGCTCTGTTGGAGGGAAATTGTGTGAGAGGCTCAGCAGCATCCAGGCTGCAGCTGATCCTCTGCAGCCTGCTTCTCTGCTCAGTCTTCACCTACAAATAGAAACCATCATCAGATGGTGTCTCTCAGCTTCCTCCACCCTAATCATTCAAAATGGTTTCTAGTTGGTGTCTGATGAGGTTTTATTAAATGTCTGCTGCTGTCCACGGCTCCTCCCTGTCTGATGTTACTGGTCTGATACGTTCAACATTAACGTTACATCATTTACACTCACATCACATCTGATCACAGTGTCAACACTATTT
>NW_007578079.1:520371-522349 GCF_000690725.1 Stegastes partitus
TTTTTGGTGTCTGGCTCCAAAAATCCAAGATGGCAACCAGGAAGTAGCAAAGTCCTGGCTTTATTTTCTCAGTGCAGAAACCAACAGGTGGCGCTGTCAGACAGCCGATGTTGGACCCACAGCACCAGCCAGCAAAATGTTTTTCCTTTCTTTATCACGGGCTTTCTGCACTTCACGGCTTTTCTCTTTCTCTAAATGTTGCAGCAGCACATGTGGGACGAGGTGTAGCTCCTACCTGCTCTGACAGACTTCACCAGTCAGACAATCAGCAGCTGCAGTCAGACAACCAGTTATCTCCAGTAGATATTGTACACCTAAAAAAAAACAGAACACATCAACTGAATGAATCAACTTGTTGGTCGGCCCAGAGCAGCAGCATTTTGTTTGTGGCATTCCCCCATTTTACCTTCACATAACTCTGTGGATCATTCAGCTTATACACTTCAACTACATTTTTTTTCTTTTAAAGAAATATTTATCCTTTACTTACATGCTTGTTTTCTTCCTGTCAGTATTACACCATCACTGCTGAAATGCCTGCAGACTCAGTCTGGACTGGAAAAAGGTCACAATCCAGTGTGTTGACTGAATTACAGACAAACTCAGCGTCTGTGTGGACAGATGAACGTATGAGTCGGATTTAATTTAGTGGACTTCAGCTCCGGCCACTTCCAAACAGATCAGAAGGGCATTCACTCAAAGCTCCCAAATCTCTTTGCTTCAAAGAACTGTGCAAAATTAATTTATTGAAAACTATATTTTGAGGACACCCGCATCTTCTGTTGCAGTTAGAGCTTTTTTAATGATGGCTACCTGATAGGTTTTGCACAATGGGAGTGTCGAGTCATGAGAACAATGTCACTTTGTCAAAGACGACACCAAAGCAGCACAAGCAGCTGAAACACGACTTTCTGCTTTAAAACCCCGTCACTACAAAGACGCAATGAGAGGAAGTAATTCACATTTTAGAGGTTAGAACGTGATAAAAGTTCAGTCGCCTCTCAATGAGCCACTAAAATCAAAGCTTTTAAAGTTTTCACGGTCGAAAGATGTTTTTCCTTCCTGAGAGCAGCGGCTGGACGCCCTGTGACGGTAAAACTCCAGCAAGCAGAGAGAAGACATCAATAGAGGCTCACACAGAGCAGATACTGTCACACACACTCATACATGCTTATAGATGGACACACACACACACACACTTCAGGGAGTGTGTTGGCCACGTGTCTCGTTTCCAATAAGGGCATTAAGTCTGTCAATAAGAGCCTTTCAAGAATACCAGGGGTTCTATCAGCGGACACACACACACAACACACTCTCAGCTCCACACACACACTAAAGCACCAATTTCCTGCGAACATTTTGTCCTTTAAACAGACACAAATGGAGAGAAGCCTGGGGCACTTCCATTTTAATCCACATCGTCCTCCAGGTTCCTCCTCTCTGCCTCTCATCTGAAATCTGAGGGGGGACCATGGATCAGCCCTTTTTATGCTTCTGTTCAAAGGCAACACGGCAGATTCCAGAGATAAGTCGTGTTAATGGATGTGATGTTTCATCCTTCCACTGACTTTATGTGCTGGATGTGCTTCATAACATCACAAACTGCTTTTTTAAGAAACTAATTTTGAACAGCATTTCAGGAATTCTGAGATTCAAACTAAATCTCAGTAAAAGGCCAAAGTCTGAGTGTCAGCTAATAAGGTTCTGCAGCAGCAGAACGCTCTCAGGGAAATACAAGCTCCTAAATGAGACACTTCTTTTTCTTTTAACTGATTTTAAATCAATGATCTGTTTAATGCATTGAAAAGAACAGCACAATCTGACCTTGGATGAAATTACTACATCTGAATACCCAGCAAACTGAAAAGGCCTCGAACAAGCAGCTCTGGGTGACTGACAGGTTCTCTTTAGGACGAAGGAAAACAAGTTCTGTTCTATAAATCAATACTACAATCCAATCAAAACCAGCACATCCATC
>NW_007578079.1:522573-525097 GCF_000690725.1 Stegastes partitus
AGAGCAGATTGTAGCAGCCCTTGGCTTTTTAATAAATTGCAGAGTTTCTGATGGATGCAGTCATTTTATTTCTTTGATCATCAGCACAGTGAAACTACAAATAAGATTACCACAGATTACTAAGTCTTTTCAGATGGCACAAATTCAACAATTTTCCACGGTTCAACATTTACATTAGTACAAAAAAACACACATACTTTATGTACATAAAGTGACCTTTCAAGTAACTTGTAATGTCAGAGAAAAGAAAACATGTAAACAGCTTTTAATATTCTCCTAATTTTATCGACTCAAATCATACACACCTCCTCACCAAGAGGTCCAAAACTTGGCTTTGACTGCTTCCTCCATGTGCTCGCTTGAATGGCGGCACAAATAGGACACAATAAACGTTCACAAGCTTCAAAATGAGTGAGTTGTAACTTGTAGCTGTCGCTAAAAACAACATCAATATTGCACAACATGCACAGACCTACGTGACAGTGAAACTCGGAGGCAGGTTCAACACGAGGAGGAAACGCTTCTGGTATTTTCCAATACAGGTTCCGGGGCGCATCCTCCAGCCCCAACACATGAATGACACTATGAAAGAGCGACCTATAGCAGGAACTTAGTTACCTGTAGTTTACCTGAGTACTGGCCAGTAATTAACCCCCAACGAGTAAGACTGAGCAAGAGAGTTGTCTTTATCCTTTATCCTGGCCTCNCACACACCAGGACACTGGTGGACAGCTGTCTTCCAGGGACTCTGTGTCCAGGAAAGGGAGCTGAAGAGTAACTGCTGGACAAGAAGCTGTGTGAGTGAATGAGTGGAAGCAGCCTGTCCTTGAGTTGTCTTGGCCCCGGTGAGGCCTTTGACCAGCTTCCTTCAGTCGTAGGTTTCTGCAGCAGTGAAGGTAACAGAGGGCTGACAGAGTTCAAAACGAGGTCTGGCTTTAGGTCACCGTGTTAGAAACCATGAGACCTGTTCATGAGATGCTTTTGCAGTGAACACACTGCACGAGAACGTGATGGTCCGAAAGAGAAAACAGGAAGTCATCATGCTCATGAAGGTGAGCAGAGAGCTGCAGCGTCAGCTAGAGACACACCTTCTACATCCAGAGGATTCAAGTCCACCACACACACGTAGGCCTCTGCAGTAAACACCACGGTGCACCTTTGATTCCAGCTTCATGAGGTGATCACCTGGAGCTCTTCACAGACAAGCACTTGTTGGTTCTCCTTCATTCTGCAGAAGAACTCATCCACAACCACCTCAGCAAGTTTTAGGTCAGGAGGTCAAAAAGCCCCTCGACCATCTGGATGTTGTTCTGTTGGCGACCAGACGTGTCTCTGAGGGCAGATCAGTCAGGTGGAACAACAGCCCTCACACTGGGCCTGTTGCCCTTTCCTGGTGTTTTTGTGCCCAAGTGATGTTTTCTTCCTTCGACTCGTTTCCTTCAGTCGTGGCGTTCTGCAGCAGTTCAGCCATGACGACCAGATTCACTCAGAGGTAGCCGCTAGCGCCCTCTCCTGGGCTCAACAGGCCACTGCACTGTCTCTGGGTGGATGCAGGCTTTTCTTGCCTCAGCCAGCAGCTCCTGCCCTAATATGTTTGACTTCAGTGGTCAGACAGAACTATTGACCGGTTAGTAAAGCACATGGGAACAACACAACCAGCGGTGGAGAAAGCAACACGTTCCACCAAGAAGCTTTGGTGGAGGCCGTGGAAGCGTCTGAGAGGCAGGATGTGGTGGGTGTTGGACTGCTGCTGCTCATCCAGAATTAAAACAGGTCCAAATGTCATGAGTGGAAAAAGTACAGATGGTAACAGAGGTCACTTTAAAATCCATGTTCAGTTAAAAAGTTAGGAAGTCTTTCTGCGAGTCTGGTCACATGACTCGTGTTTGGTCAAGAGAGCGGCACTGTGGGTCAGAATCTACACGGATGTGTATCAGAGACCCGTAACCAGGCTTTGTTTGGTTTGTTCTTCATGTCTAGTGTGGGATGACTGGCGTGGACCATGTCACAGGTTCCTGGCATGTTTCTGCTGCATTGGTATGCTAACCCTGACTATGCTAACAGAGAGACTGAAGGATCCACACGTCAGGAGGAAGCGTGGAGACAGGAAACCAAAGTGAAACTAGAAAAACCTCAAAAACTCTAAACAAAGAACAGAAGAGAAAAAACAACAAACTCTAAGACACAAACCAAAGCTACTCAAACCAACGGGGGACTCACAGGAGGGCCGGACCGGCTCGGAGAATCCAGCCTGGACCCGGTGGCAGGAGGGAGCTGGCTGGGGGGACGGAGCAGGACCAGAAAGCTGAGGCAGGAACGGCTCTGGTGGAAAGAACAGAGTCTTCATGGCAGCTGCAGTTGTAGGTGGTCGTCCTGACTAGTGCTGAGAGGCAGAGAGGCAGAGAGGCTGGGGCAGAGAGGCTGGGGCAGAGGCTGGGGCAGAGAGGCAGAGAGGCTGGGGCAGAGAGGCTGGGGCAGAGAGGGAGAGAGGCTGGGGTAGAGAGGCTGGGGCAGGGAGGGAGAG
>NW_007578079.1:525466-533325 GCF_000690725.1 Stegastes partitus
GCAGAGGCTGGGGCAGAGAGGCTGGGGCAGAGAGGCTGGCGGGGTCATGACAGAGTCACCAGTTCTCAACACTGTGTTCATTGACTATAAGTCAGGACTAGGCGGTGTGTAGACATGGATGGATGGATGATCATAAGTCACTCAGGTTAACGTTCAACATTTATTCTGAATGTGAAGTGACAGGAAAACGGAAGCAAAGCTCTTTGGATCATTTATGTTGTTAAATGTTAACATGTTCATGTCAGTATGAACAAACTCTGTTCTGTGTGTTGAACACGTCATTAAACAGTAAAGATGAAGGAACATGCTGACAGGACTACGCTGTACCCTCACCCAGCTCAGATGATCAGTGTGCAGGCGGACTACCTGAACCGACGGTTCTGCTGATAACCGGCTGCCTGGAGCAGAGGAAGGGCTTCAACCCAACCACTGGATCTCTTTTCTTTTACTTACCAGCAAATCTGTCACAAATCTCAACGACCAGAACAGCAGCAGAAGAAAGATGTTCTGATCTTTTGAAATGAAAACACACATTAATCAATTAGACAGTGTTTCTAGACGCGCCAGCCTCGTCCATCCAAAGCCTCGTAGGCTGCCAGAGCGTCTTGGTGGATAATCCAGCAGGCCACGCTGCTGCATGAGGACATGCCACGCTCTTTTACTGCCCCCTGCCTTTCCCTGGCAGTTCATAAGAGATGAAGAGAAAAAAGTACAACAGGGACAGAAAGACGGAGATCCTGAGCCTCTGATGGGGACAACAGACGAACGCATGACGATAATAAAACGTTATGGGAACGTGTGGACGATTGTCTTGCCGTGGCTGTCAGGATCAGTGCAGACAGCTGAAGGAGAACACACGGTGGGTTTGTGGCCGGTCTCAGCTGTTGATTCTGGTGTTTTCCCCTAATTTCATATTTTATTTTATTTACTACTTTATGGTCCCAGACTAGATCTTCAGCATCGTTCTTTGGAGGCTCCCCTCATTGAAACAACATCATAAACCGTCCTGATAAACGGACTCAGAGTGAAGCTGCAGCCGACATCGTTCAGTCAAATCAACGTTTTTAGCCGTAACTCAGTTTGTTCTTCTAGTACAGTGATGTGATAGAAAAAGCAAAGTCCTGCTTGTTTACTGTCCATATTTATCTCACTGTGTTTTCTGACTGCCAGCACAAATAGGGGCAAAGCCTCCATCATGTAAGATATTTGATTTTAGCAGCATTAAATCATGAACTGTGGGAACAAACAGTGATTCTAACAGTCAGTAAACTGGTCAGAGTGGCAAACAGTCAGATCTCAGCATCCTGACAATGTTCAGACCAAATTCAGATTCAAAGCAAGAACACATCAGGAATTGAAAAAAATGAATGTTTCATGGAGATAATCTGACTTTAAGCGTTTGGTGAATGAAGGACATAATCTCCCAACAGACCACAAAGTCTTCCTCTGATAATCCCACTCTTCCTCATCCTCACCCTCCTGACTGTCCATCTTACCGACACAAAAACACACCAGCAGCTGTTTCCATCTGCCTCTGAAGACAGACAGAAAGTCTCACACTGAGTTGACAGAAGTGAGCCCTTTAGTTCCAGACAGTCCTCTTTCCTGCTCACACAACGTCCTAGCAGATGAATCGATGACCAGACCAGCTGGTATTTGATGAGTAAAAAAACTCCCAGCTGGACAGGAAGTGGCAGCGCTCAGTGCCTTGGTCATCATGGACTGGACTCCTGTTGACAAGGTGGGACGTCAGAAGAGTCAGAGGCCAGGTTAGAGTAAAACCCCTCAAACCAGCCACAGGCACAGAGGAGGGACGTTTTCACTGCTCTGGGATGGACAGGTCAGTGACTGTTCAGGTGGGATCATGGGTACTCACAGAGGACAGGAAGCTTCATCAGGAGCACCATAAGGCTCATGAACTGAATGTTCAGGCCTCCTGCTGGTGTCTCACATGCACCATCTCTTCTGTACCTGTAATGCAGCACAGTGTTAGAAATGTCTGAGCTCCAGAACTCCAATCAGTTTAATATTTCAATCAATACCTGAATATAACAATGACTGAACAACAGCTAGAAGACGAGCTAAACCTGTGGTCTGGGACCGCCCTACAGCCCATAATAGTCATTTAAAGGTGTGCAGATGCTGGACTTGAGGACGATGAGGGTTTAACTTCACCTCTGGAGGGGCATCAGAATAAACTCCCAGTGTTCTCACACCTGCAGGGGCGGACAGACACACTGCTGTGCCTTTTCTTTTTCCAGTTCAACGTTTCTGAAACTTAAACAAGTGACTTACTGTGTTGATGAATCAGTAAATAGTCTGAATGAAAGCTGTGGAGAGAATTCTGCACGGAGGAGAAAGTCGGCAGACATCAGTGATCACACACAGCACCATCAGCTGGTTTAAAGCTGCTTCGCTCTTCAGATGGTTGAAGAAGGAGATAAATAACACAAGCTGACAAACACCAGAGCTGTCCTGAATCCAGTGGACGCAGGTCGAGCTCAGCGGCTCTGAAGACGAGCCCATGTTCACTGATTGGATGCAGGACCAGCACAGCTTCTCCTTGAGAACTAAATCTACTTATGATTGTTTTTCTGTTTCTTTTTCATGCATTCCTTATCATTTTCTTTAATTCAGAATGACAATCTGGACGTCGTAATCCATCATGGATTTAACGATTTCCCCATACGCTCGGCTGCCCCTGCCAGGGCCAAATAATCATAATGATTTAGGACTTGGGCTGCGACTCGAGGGGGATAGAGAGGAAAGGGAGATGAAGGAGAAAGAAAAGAAACAGAGGAGTGAAAGAAAAGCCGCAAAAAGACCCTGTGAGAGAAGAAGTGGCCGAATGGCAGAGAACAGAGACATGGAGGCAGAGCAGAGGGGACGAGGCTGTCAACACCCAGAGCAGCAAGAAAACAAGGCTGTAATATTCATAAACACACACACACACACACACACACAGCCCACCCCTTCGGCCCTGATAGTATTAGAAAAATGAAAACGAAATCTTTAGATTAGAAAGATTGGAAAAATTGAATTATGGTGGTCGCACAGGGGCTGGATAGATGAGCGGGAGCCAAATCTTCATCTGGGCGAGGAGGGGGATGAAAATGATGAAAAATGAAATCGGGTCTGAACCTGCGGGGGGGGGAATAAGAAGTCAGGGTCATCACCTGTGGGCTTCGGCCAGCTTTTCTTTCAATCTCCAATCCAACAATCACTTTAAGCTCTGACCAGACCACAGAGGCAGAGAGCCGCCGACCTCACGTCGCCTCCAGCGCTCAGGGCCGGACTTCTGAAGACGCCGCCGCCGTTTAAACACATCAACATCTGTCTAACTGCTCCATACATAACTATCCACAAAGTCCGAAGCAGACGTGAAGAGCTGACATGAGGAGTTGAAAGAAAGAGAAAGGCAGCTGCTGACTGGATTCAGGGACGTGTTCTCTGGTCGATGCCTCCACTTTGCTGCTCACTGCCTCTGATTTCATTTTAAGCTTTGGACGATATGAAAGGAACCATCTCAAGACATCACGCTGATGGACTCTGGAAAGTTGTTTTTCTTCCCCTAATATTTTACATTTAACTGATAAAAATGAAAACTGCCTTAAAGTAAAACAAGAGTGACTGTGTTCAAACTCAACATGTGAACAGTCCTGCTGACTGCACAGCTGCATTTAAATGTCTGACAGGGTTTCTTTATTGTCGCTCCTCTACAAAAGAATGAAACAGAAACGTACCTACATGGAAGAATCAGGGAAAGTTCTCCATTTAAAAACAAGAAACTAGAGAATACATGGAGCAGTTACGCAATCAAAACTTTCTTTTGTGAAAGGGAATCATCTCCAAATGGTTCTTCTGAGTCCTCTTTATGAAAACTTCATGCCTGGAGGGAGGATCTGCAGGAGGACCTGCCCTCAGAGGAATGGGAGGAAGCTGAAGCACAAACAGAAACAACCAATACTGGGCTTCAGGTGCTGCCATACAGCTGGTTCATGAGGACATATGTGAGAGCAGAAAAACTCCAGAAACATAATGGAGCTATCCCAGAATGATGCTGCAGGTGTGGAGAGGAGAGGGGGGATGTCACAAAGCCCAGCAGGTGTGGGGTGAGATTCAACAAGCAGTGGAGATCATACGAGGTATCAAACCAGCTCTGGATCCTAAACTAAAGGTTTATATCCTGATGAGCATCACGTGCAGGAAAATCATCAGTGTCCTGGATCTGCGCTTCAAGAAGAGTCACAGCGCTCTGATGGAGGAAGACCAGAAACCAGAACTCATGACCTGGATGAAGGAAACGTCCACAACTCTGCCGATGGAGAATTCATCACATTAAAGGGCAGACTGGCATCCTTCCAAAACATCTGGGTCCTTTAATGCAGTCTCTGGGGAACGTGGTGACTGAGGAGGCATCACAGCCCCTCTGCTGTGTCCTCAACTCACTTCTTTTCTTTTATTTCTGGAATTCTTTATCCTGTGTCAACTGGATTTTTTGAAAATGAGAACTTTGCATAAACATGAGAAAACATTCAAGCTTTCCAGGTTGTGACAGAGAAACTTTTGTTGTTATTGTTTATTATTTTGTTTGTTTGTTTTTCTCTCTGAATCGATAGTGACTGTATTTACAGGTCATATATTCTGTTCTTCACTCAGACCTGGTATGCAAGTCAGGCTGATTTGAACACGAGACAATAATTCAGCTGACCTTGATACTCGTTTGTCTGTGAAGCAATGTGAAACTTCAACACAAATAGTGTCGGGAAAAAAAAAGAAAAATAAACTTTCCTTTGTATATTTGAGTTCTTTCATTCTCATGAGCAGGCTGCACCTATTTAAACAGTATATATAGTGACATTAAACGTTCATATCCAAGCTTGACTACACTTGAAACATCTACTAAACATTTACAAACGCTGCAGGTTTATTCATGCAATGAGCTGCTGCTGCCATCTGAGCTCAGGACCAATGTCTAGACAGAAAGATTCAGTCTGAGGCATCTCTTCAAAGCCATTTGTCTGAAGAATTCAGATTCAGTCCAGTAACAGAGATGAGCAGGAAGTTGGTCCCTCTGATCCAACATGTCCTGCTTGAACCAACCCAGTTTCCAAACCACCAGCGCCATCTAGCGGTGGAAATGGGTAATGCATCTACAAAGAAGTTCTCTGAGACGGACTAAATGTCTGCATTTCTGTGGTTGCACTCAGGAATCAGCTCAAATATTCACAGTAACATATATTGAAAGGAGCGTTGCTGTTCCTCAGGAAACATTTCTGTATTTAATAGTGAGAAATACGACCAACAAGTCGTTCGTCCATCAGATGGCGCCGTCTGTGCACAACTTAATCCTTCAGCACAGAGCTTTCCTGCAGACATCCCCACCGCTGTCCACTCCAGGGACCCAAAAACAACTACGGAGAATTAGAGGAAAGCAGTTTAGGATTGAAAGTGGATCCAGCAGCATCCTAAAAAATGACTGCCGGTATTTTAATATCAGTCTCTAAAGCCCATCTGATGTGAAATACTGACAGACCTTCTGCAGCTCCTGTGGCTTCATGTGGATTTTTAATCCTCTTTTCATCCATATCGTGTCTGTGACACTAAAGCATGTTGATTTTTTTAAAGACTTTAGTTTTCTTGTGGGACTGCAGGTGGCTCAGTGGTTAGCACCGTCGCCTCGCAGCTAGAAGGTCGCCGGTTGGCGTCCCGGTGAGGACACCCGGGATCTTCCTGCGTGGAGTCTCCATGTTCTCCCCGTGCAGCGTGGGTTCTCTCCGGGTTCTCCGGCTTCCTCCCACAGTCCAGAAACATGCTGAGGTTAATTGGTGATTGTAAATTGTCCGTAGGTGTGAATGTGAGTGTGCTTGGTTGTCTGTCTCTAAGTGTAGCCCTGTGATAGACTGGTTACCTGTCCAGGTGAACCTGCCTTCACCCTGAGTCAGCTGGGATAGACTCCGCCCCCCATGACCCTAGTAGGCCATAGACGAGCTCTCAGTGCCTCAAAATTGACTTCCGTTCCAGTATCGTGAGAAATACTTTTAATTGTGGTTTCTTCCAAAATAGTTGAACTTCTTCCACAAAAAGTTCCACCAGCGGGCTCCCTGCAGTTACTGAGTAATCGTATCATGAGTAATTCATGAAAAGCTGGACATTTTAGCCTCTAATAGCATCTTTCACTCCAGTTATCTCAGACAGTAATAAGGCCTTACACTTCAAACCTGACACGTATATAGACAATCCCAAAAATGTTCAATATGTGGAATATGAAGTGGATCGGAGCGCTGGTGAGGAAGAGAAATTATTTCAAAAACCTCTTCTATTGAAACAAGCACACAAGGGAACCTGATTCTTCACATCCAACATGTCGGATTAGATTTTATAAACAAAAATGAATCATGAAATGCTCCAAATAAGTTCCAAACATTCTTTAGTTGTTCAAGTTCAGACTCTTGGGTCCATTGTAGAGAAATATCAACAAAGCTAATAAGCAACACAACAATCAATAGCAGAGATGTGGTGATATGTGGAGCTACCGAGTCCTCTGTTCAAAACATTACTGGTGAAATAGTCTCACTGGGCATTTCCTTAGATATCAATGATCAAAAGTATTTATCAAGACAACAGCTCAGACTGCGTCTTTCACTGTCCACAATACAAGACTGACAAACCAGCTCAATGGGAACGATTTCAAATATCAATTACAAAAAATATTGATCCAGACAATTAATCATAAATATTTCTAATTTAGTATCATATCAAATATTAGTTACACATGTTACAGCTAGTCTTCAGGGGTTACTACAGTTCATTTACTTTGTCAATCGGTCAGTCAAAAACCAAAGAGATAACCGCTTTATATTCTCCTACGGTGTCAGTTCTTTATATCTAAACTGAATAATCAGCATCACTATCATCACTATCACCACGAACGTCCTCTTGGCTCACTGGTCTGGGATCAGTCTGACGGTTCTTGCACCCACATAACTCTGTACAATCCAGGTTTGTAGATTTACAGGAACACCGTTCTGTAGCACATTCTCCTGTTTTACACTCCAGCTAATGAGCTTCAGCAGCTCTCTAGGAGCCTGATCATGAGCCATCCAGCTGATGGAGAGCTGATTTTCATGGATTCTCCGGCCATGGCCTTCTGCTGATGGTGCACATTACATCAAACACTCACAGCAGAATGATCCTGCAGTAGCTGAAGCTTTGTAGAACAGAACCCTTTTATTTCCTTTTTCCATTGGATAGTGACAGGCCTGTTACTGTAGGCCTATCAGTCCTTACTGCAACATTTTGAATGAAATATGTTTTCGCAAAAGTACGCAAAAGTTTGTCTTGTGTGATTTGTTCAAACTGCCCTGATGGCAGCTCTAATAGAAGCAGATGACTATTAACTATAGAATCAGTAATTACTAGAACAGATGAATGTCTGGGATCAGCCTGTCCTACCATCCATCCCAGACGAGAAGAGGACTGATCAACACTGAATGGCTGCACCTGACATCTGAAGGAATGACCACTGACGTGCTTTGACCATATGAGCCTGAAGAACCAGAAACCAGACGAGCTGCTGTTTGTTCTGGGCCAGAGAGAGGCCAGCAGCAGGCGCGCACACACACACACACACACACACACACACACACACACACACACAGACTACAAAAACTAACTTCTTTTCACATATAGGAGTGTAGGCCTACTCACCAGTGCCGCCTGATTTCTGTTTTTCTCGTCTTTGCTTGGCAGAGAACAATTTGTTTGTAGCAGGACGGATGGCAGCTTCCGGTTCACTGTACTGGCTGTCCATCAAATCAGATCAGGTTTACTGTCATGTTGCTGGCGAACCTCTTCAG